>NW_022196905.1:15737440-15747015 GCF_008632895.1 Mastomys coucha
TTACTGGCCCATTACATTGGGAGTTTTCACTCTCTTCTATACCTATTATCCTTAGGTTTGGTCTTCTCGGTGCTTCCTTGATTTCCTGGATGTTTTGGGTTAGGAACTTTTTGCATTTTGGGTTTTCTTTGACTGTTGTGTCAATGTTTTCTAAGGTGTCTTCTGCCCCTGAGATTCTCTCTTCTATCTCTTGCATTCTGTAGGTGATGTTTGCATCTATGGCTCCTGATTTCTTTCCTGGGTTTTGTATCTCCAGGGTTGTCTTTCTTTCTGATTTCTTTACTGTTTCTATTTCCATTTTTTGGTTCTGAATGGTATTGCTCATTTCCTTCACCTGTTTGATCCTGTTTTCCTGTAGCTCTTTAAGAGATTTTTGTGTTTCCTCTTTAAGAGCTTCTAGCTCTTTACCTTTGTTCTCCTCTTTGAGGGTGCTATTTATGTCTTTCTTAAGGTCCTGCATCATCATCCTGATAAGTAATTTTAGATCTGAATCTTGCTTTTCCAGTGTGATTGTGTGTCCAGAACATGCTATGGTGGGAGAATTGAGTTCTGATGATGGCAAGTGACCTTGGTTTGTGTTGTTTATTTTCTTACGCTTGCCCCCCACTATCTGGTTACCTCTAGTGCTACCTGCCCTTGCTAAATCTGACTGGAGCCTGTCCTTCCTGTGATCCTGGTTTTGCCAGAACTCCTCAGAGTCAACCTGTCTCTGTGATCTTGTGATTCTGGGATCCTGGATTCCTGGGCTTGTTAGATCACCTGGGAGTGTGGCTTTCTCTGTGTGTTGTGGAACTGGTTGTAGAGCTTGTGCCTAAGGTCTTCTCAGAACACTAACCCAGACATACCAGAAGGAACCCGAGTCAATGGGCTGGCGGAGTTCCTGTGTGCCTAGTCCCAGTGGTCCCAGTTACTCCTAGTGTTGGGACAGATGTTGGTTCCTGCTCACCTCTGATCCTGGGTGTGTTAGTGCACCTGGGAGTGGAGCTTCCTCTGGGTATTGTGGGACTGGCTGCAGAGCTTGTCCACTTTACATATTTAAACAGAAGGAACTGGCTGGGAAGATGTCTCAGCTACCAAAGTACTTGCTGTGCAAGCATGAGAATATGAATTCAACCCCTGGCAACATGTATAAAAGTTGTGCTTGGCGAAGACCCTTTTAGTTCCCGTGGCAGGAAGGCTGAGACTGGCAGATCCCTAGGGCTCTTTGGCCACAGAGCATCATCTAAGGTTAAGAGCTGGCCTCTGTGCATGAATATTCTTATACAAAATCAACCAACCATCAGTCAATCAGTCAGAGATAGTGTAGAGCAAGACATGCTTTAGCTGAGTGGTGAAACTGGGAGGAGGACATCAAAGCGACAGCTCCAGGAAACAGCAGCTACTTACTCTTGTTAGTCTTTAGTCCAACTCCCAACAATGGTCAGCAGCACCTGTGAATAGAAGTCCAAGGATCTAACAGTTGCTCAGTCCCACAAGGCAAGCAGGCGAAGAAGAAAGAGCCGATTGTCTTATTTTTAGTTTATAATATTTTGTATATTTTTATATTGATAGCTAAATGACTCTTACATTCATTCATTCTTTCTTTCTTCCTTCCTTCCTTTCTTTCGTATTTTTTTTTTCTGATTTGGTCCTACTTTTACTGGGGATAATATCTTGGTTATAGAGGACATCATACTAATGATACTAACAACTGCTTCCCTACTTAGAACAACAATGTAAGACCTATCAGAAAGAATATGAGAAGGAGCCTAAAAGGCTTTTCAGCATAACATTTTTCTGTACCAAGGAGAGAATTAATGTAACTGTATTTTCAGAGACCTTATCAGTAGATTCATATTGGTTATAGCCAAATCATATAAATTTTAAGTACTTTACATTTTCATAATAATTTTAATTATTTAATTTCAATTTTTGTTTTAATTGTCACTTGGCTAATTTCTGATTTACAGAAGTGTTTTTATATCTTCCCAAAATATTTCAATCTAACATCAGTTCTTATTGTTAATAACGTACATGGATTTTTCCTGAATTATTTAAAATGAAGAAACAAAAGATATTTTCTATTAGGATCTGCTGATTACACCTAATATTTATCCCAACCTACTTCATTAGCAGAAAATTACATATAGTTTTGTTAGTATGTTATTTAATTACTCTTCCAAATATTTGTCAGTTTGCTACAGGCTATGATGGTGTTTACAATAAGAATGACCTCCATAGGATCTCATTTTTGAATACTTGGTCCACTGTTGGTAGAAATATTTGGGCAGAAATCACAAAGGTGGTTCTTCAGTGGACGTGTGTCCCTGGCATCTGGCTTTGATGTTTCAAAATATCTCCTCCTCTTTTGAGTTAGCTCTCTTGTCTTCCAGTGTGGGAGATTGAGATGCGAGTCCACATGTATTGCTCCGGCAACATGTCACCATGCCTTTTCTCCATTATATACTTAAACTCTCTGGAATTGTTGCCATCTATTGCTTACTCTTGGAGTAGATAGTAACTAATACAAAAACTCACAATTGGTCAGTGTGCATTGAGTAAGAGACTTTGTCTCTATCAGTTCTAAATCTATCAAATCTTTCCACTCAGGGCTCAGAAAGAGGAAACAGAAAGATTGTAAGATTCAAAGGGGATATATAACACTAAAGACAAAAATGGACTAGCACCCATATAACCTTACAGAATCAGTGATAGCATGTACAGAGTCTGTACAAGATTAAGCCAGACAGGTCCCAGTATTGGGAATATTGAACCTAATCATCCATCACTAACCAGGACGCCATCTTTAATTTTCATCTGCTTACAAAGATTAAGCCAGTTTTCTGTGCTGGAATCTCATGGGTATTTAAATAAGACTTAAGGGTAGGACCCATGCCAGCAATTAAATGGCCAACATGAAAAGAAATCATTGAGATTTTTTGTAGATCTTTTATCATAAGCTTAGATTTTCTAAAACCTACTTTAATAAGGGCTCTTAAAGACTTTAACTTTTAGACCACCACACACCAGAGCTAGTGCTAAGGAAAGGGTAATAGGACAAAGGGGGAAATGGACCTGTATAGAAATAGTCCCTTGGGGTGATTAAAATCTTTCTTGCTAGAATATCAGCATTTAGTTTCACATGTATCAGCAGCAGTTGCTCTATCAATTTGTAAACACCATTCACAAATTAGCAAAGGCAGTTTGATCCAGGAGACAAAGGGGCTTTGTCAGTTGAGTCTGTAGAAGCAGCTCTAAGCCAACAGAATATCATGAGATGTTGTTAGGTACATTTTGGTCTATGAAGTCACAACAAGCATTGATCAGTGAAGAAGGCAAGGCAAACCAATGACAGTTTCCGAAATGAAGACCAGCTTCCTCTATCTTAATGGGAAGCCCCTCTGGGCAACCCGCCCCCTCTCCTACAGAGTCATGGGCAAGGAAATTAGATTCAACAAGATAGCATGTATAACACTTTGATTGGCCCTTGATTACATAACACTACAGTTATTGATTGAAAAGATGTATATATATTTTGTACTGAATTAAGTTAGATCTTCATACTGATTCTGGTCTCTGCACTATGAAATTTCTATAGGCCCTGTCTACAGAAAAAGCTCTGCTTTTCCTCCATTTCTCTTTCTCAGTTCTGACATCTGTCTAGAGTAACATCCATTTTATTGAGATTATCCAATTTTATGGAGAACAGGATTTGAGGTAAGATCTTCAAAATAAAGAATTCAAAAATGGTTCTTTGAATTTTCTCAGTGTCTGTTCTGTTTTCCTTTCATTTCAGATTTAGTTAATTGGTTACTGTCTCTCTGTCTTTTAGTTAGATTGGCTAAGGTTTTGTCTATCTTGTTGATTTTCTCAAGGAATCAAGTCTTGGTTTGATTGATGACTTGTACTGTTGTCTTTGTTTCTTATTAATTGACTTCAGATCTGATTTTAATTATTTCCTGCCATCTTTTCCTCTTATATATGTGTCTTTTCTTTTGTATTTTTTTTCCTAGTGCCTTCAGATGTACTTTTAAATCATTAGTATGAGAACTCTCCAAATTCTACATGAAGGTGCTTAGTTCTCTGAGCTTTCATCTTAGCACTGCTTTTATAGTATTCCACAAGTTTGGCCATATTATGCCCTCTTTTTCATTGGATTTTACAAAGTCTTTAGTTTCTTTCTTAATTTATCCCCTTATTCACTGATCATTATGTAAAGACCTGTTTAGTTTCCGTGAATATGTAGGCTGATTTTTCTGTTGTTGTTGAAGTCCGGCTTTAATCCATGGTCATCTGATAAAAATGCATGTAATTATTTCCATCTTCTTGTATCTGTTGAAGAGTCCTTTGTGACTGACTATATGATCAGTTTTAGAGAAGGTTCTATGAGGTGTTGAAAAGAACGTATATTCTTATGTGTTTGGGGAAAATGCTCTCTATATATATCTGTTAAGTCTTTTTGAATCATAACCTCTGAATGTTTCCTTATTTATCTGTTTAGTTTTTGTCTCAATAACCTGTGAAAGTCAAGGTTAGACTGAGTGGTAAGGGTGATGTGTTGAAATCTCCCATTGTTACCATTGGTGTCCTTACATTTGGGGCATAGATGTTCAGAATTAAGATGTTATCCTGGTAGATTTTTCCTTTGATCAGTATGAAGTGTCCTTCCCTGTCTCTTTTAATTACTTTCAGTTAAAAGTCTATTTTATTAGATATTAGTATGGCTACTCAAGCACGTTTTTTAAATGTTTGCTTGAAAGCCTTTCTATAATCCTTTTCTAATGAGATAATGAAAAGCATTATTGCTGAGATGTGATTCTTACATACATCAAAAGGATTGGTTCTGTTTTGCATCTATTATGGTCGACTGTGTTTTTTACTGGAGAATTGAGTCCATGATGTTCAAAGATATTAATGACTAATGATTGTTACTTCCTGTAATTTTAATTATTTACTCTCACATAGAAGTGTTTATACCCATGATATGTACATAATAGACCTTATATTTGTTAAATTAATACAAAGTTTTATATAATGATATGAAATTTGAGGATTTTCTTTTCTGGCTCATTCTATTTGATATTTTCTAAGCTTCTTGTACCTTAATGGCCATCTCTTTCTTTAGGTTAGTCTTATTCTATGATGTTGAGGATGTTTTCTGGCCCTTTGAACTGGAAGTCATCACCCTCTTCTCTTTCTCTTATTCATAATTTCAGTCTCTTCACTGTGTCTCAAATTTCCTGGAAGTTTGCCTTAGGAACTAATTCTACTTGGCATTTTCTTTGATAGATGTATCAATATCTTCTAAGGTAATTTCTGTGCCTAAAACTCCATCTTCCATCTCTTATATTCTGTTGATGATACTTGAATATGTAGTCTAGTTCTCTTCCCTAGGATTTCCATCTCCAGGGTTGCCTCCACTTGTGTGTGTGTGTTCTTATATGTCCATTTTTAGGTTTTGGACAGTTTTGTTCATTTCCTTCATCAGTTTGATTGTATTTTCCTATATTTCTTAAAGAGATTTGTTTCCTCTTTACATACTTCTCTATCTGTTTGATGGTGTTTTCCTGTATTTCTTTAAGGGAATTATTTATATCCTCTTCAAAGGCCTCTATCATCTTCATGAGATGAAATTTAAGGTCAGAATCTTTCTCTTCATATGTGTTAGGCTATCCAGGGCTTACTGTAGTAGGAAAGCTATGTTTTGATCTTGCCAAATTGCATTTCCTTCTGTTGATTATATTCTTGAGCTTTCCTTTTGCCATCTGGCTGCCTCAGGTTTTAACTTGCTTATGTGTTTCAGAATGGAGCAGGCATCCCTGGAGACAGGTGTAGCTGTGTGCCCTTGGCTGAAATGTGCCCCCATGGAAGCAAGCACTGTTGTACCCCTGTTTAAAGCAGTCTTCTTGTGAAGCAGGCAGGGCTATGGGCTGTGGGAGTGAGCATATTGATCTGACAAGGGAATATGTGGATCTGTGGACAAGAAAAGCAATGAAAATCCAGCAGGTAGAGAAAGATTCCGTGTAGGATGGGCTCTTTAGGGTCCAAGTTGGCAGGAGTATTGGGGCAGGGGTTTCCTCTTTGATTCTTGTTAGAGCAGTGCCCCTAGGGACAGGAATGACTATGAGTTTGGGGAGTGGGAAGGTAGATGTGCCATGTTTGTAGATTGGGGTAAGGGCTGAAAGGGAGATCAGAATTTTCTTTTGTTTTAAAAGACCTTTTTATTGGTTGCCACTTTGTCCTATTGACAGCGATTTTGCCTTATAGAAGCTTTGAAATATTATGAGATCCTATTTGTCTATTTTCAATCATGGAACATAAGTCATTGAGGTTCTGTTCAGGAACTTTTCCCCTGTGCCCACTTTGTTCGAGACTCTTCCCTACTTTCTTTTCTATTAGTTTCAGTGTATCTGGTTTTATGTGAGGACCTTGATCACTTGGAATTGAGCTATGTACAAGGAGATAAGAATGGATCACTTTGCATTCTTCTACATGTTGACCTCCAGTTGAACAAGCATCATTTGTTAAAAATGCTCTCTTTTATTTCTACTGGATGGTTTTAGCTACTTTGTCAAAATCAAGTGACCATAGGTGTGTGGGTTCTTTTCTGGGTCTTCAGTACTATTGCATTGATCTACCTGCCTATATCTGTACCAAAATCATGCAGTTTTTATCTCCATTGTTCTATAATACAGTTTGATGTCAGGAATGGTGATTCCCTCAGAAATTCTTTAAACCAACAGATTGGGAAAAGATCTTTAACAATCCTACATCTAATAGAGGACTAATATATACAAAGAACTCAAGATGTTAGACTCCATAGAACCAAATAACCCTATTAAAAATAAGGTACAGAGCTAAATAAATAATTCTTAGTTAAAGAATAACAAATTTTTGAGAAGAACCTAAAGAAATGTTCAATATCCTTAGTCATCAGAGAAATGCAAATCAAAACAGTCCTGAGATTCCACCTCATACCAGTCAGAACAGTTGAGATCAAAACCTCAGGTGACAGCAGATGCTGGCTAGGTTGTGGGAAAAAAAGAACACTCCTCAATTGCTGGTGGGACTGCAAGCTGGTACAACTACTCTGGAAACCAGTTCGGTGGTTCCTGAGAAAATTGGACAGAGCACTACCTAAAAACCTAGCAATACAATTCTGGGCATATACCCAGAAGATGTTCCAACATGTAATAAGGGCACATGCTCCACTCTTGTTCAAAGCAACCAATTATATTATAGCTAGAAGCAAGAAACAACACAGATACCCCTCAAAAATGGAATGGATGCAGAAAATGTGGTACTTTTACACAATGGAATAATACTCAGCTTTTAAAAACAATGACTTCCCCGGGCAGTGGTGGCACATGCCTTTAATCCCAGCACTTGGTAAGCAAAAGAAGGCAGATTTCTGAGTTTGAGGCCAGCCTGGTTTACAGAGTGATCTCCAAGACAGCCAGGGCCATACAGACAAACCCTGTCTTGAAAAACCAAAAAAGAAAAAACAAAACAAAACAAAACAAAACAATGAGTTCATGAAATTCACAAGCAAATGGATGGAATTTGAAAATATCATCCTGAATCCCAGTAGCAGGCAGATTTCTGAGTTCCAGGCCAGCCTGGTCTACAGAGTGAATTCCAGGACAGCCAGGGCTACAGAGAGAACCCTTGTCTTGAGAAAACAAACAAAGCAAACAAAACAAAACAAAAAAAGAAAATATCATCCTGAGTGAGGTAACCCAATCACAAAACAACACACATTGTATGCACTCTCTGATAAGTGGATATTAACCTAGAAGGTCAGAATACCAAAGGTACAATCTATAAACTACTTGAAACTCAAGGAGAAGGAAGACCAAAGTGTGGATACTTCAGTCCTTCTTAGAAGGGGGAATAAAGTACTCAAGGGAAGAAATACAAAGACAAAGTGTGGAGTAAAGATTGAAGGAAAGGTCATCCAGAGACTGCTGCAACTGGAGATCCATTCCATATATATACACCATACCCAGACAGAGACAAATGATAGCAGCCAACCATTAGAGTGGGCACAGGGTCCCCATTGGAGCAGTTAGAGAAAGGACTGAAGGAGCTGAAGGTGTTTACAACTCCATAAGAAGAATAAATATCAACCAACCAGACTTCCATAGCTCCCAGTAACTAAATCACCATTCAAAGTGTACACATGGATGGACCCATAGCTCTAGCTGCACATGTAGTAGAAGATGGCCTTGTTGGGCATCAATAGTAGAAGAGGCCCTTGGTCCTGTGAAGGCTCAATGCCCCAGTGTAGGGGAATTCCAGGGTGGCAAGTCAGGAGTTGGTGGATGGAGGAACACCTCTTAGAAGCAGGAGAAGGGCAAATGTAACAGGGAATTTCTGGGGGATGTTTGGGAAGCCAGGGAAGGAGATAACATTTGAAATATAAATAAAGAAAATATCAAAGAAAAGCAGAGATAGTATCAGATTCTCTGGGCCTAGATTTATATGAAATTGTGAGCCACTATGTAGATACATAGTTCTTTTTGAAGAGGAGTCCATGCTCTTAACTACTGAAGTATCTCTCTAGCCATATTAAAATGATTTTAATGTGGAAAATGCAAAATATATTCATAATTCAATAGCCAAGTGCAACTTTTCAGTGTGGTAGAAATAATGGAACTATACATGACTCTTGCACTTCCAACCTTCACCGCAAGTCCAGCAACCCTGCAGTCTAGAATTCTTTTCCTACCCTCACGAGACTTCTCAAGTTTAACTGTTACACTCAGTATAACCTGGCACAAATGTGGACATGGATCATCCCTATACAGACTATCTGCAGTTGCCTTGCTGTCTGAAATTCCCTTCAGTTAATCATTAATATTTAACTCCGCTCAATATTCCAGAAAGATCATCTTCCTACAACAAACAATTATGACCCTTCTTCCACTCAGGTCTTTTCCTCCGAATCAACAGCCACATGTGACTCAACCTGTTGTGCCCCAGGAAAAATAACACCCGTACTCTCTTTGATCTAGCAACTTCACTGGGAACTACCTCTAGCCAAGTACCACATACTACCTGGGTGTCTATTGGCTTGAGAAAGGCAAAAACTCCATGGTGAACATTCCAAACTCACCCATGCCAAGATGACTCATCATGAGTTTAACCTGGCATGGATTAAGTTACAAAGACCAGCAAGTACTGGCTGACAGGAGCCTGATATAGCTGTCTCCTGAGAGGCTCTGCCAGTGCCAAACTAATACAGAAGTAGAGGCTCACAGCCATCCATTGGACTGAGCACAGGTTTCCCAATGAAGGAGCTAGAAAAAGGACCCAAGGAGCTGAAGGGGTTTGCAGCCAGCCCCATAGGAGGGACAACAATATGAATTAACCAGTACCCTCAGAGCTCCAAGGGACTAAACCACCAACCAAAGAATACACATGGTTGGACTCATAGCTCCAGCTACATATGTAGCAGAGGATAGCCTAGTCAATCATCAATGGGAAGACAGGCCCTTGGTCCTGTGAAGGTTCTATGCCCCAATGTAATGGAATACCAGGACCAGGAATTGGGAGATGGTGGGTTGGTGAGCAGGGGGAGGGGGAAAGGAACA
>NW_022196905.1:15747103-15799692 GCF_008632895.1 Mastomys coucha
GAGAGGAAACCGGGAAAGGAGATATCATTTGAAATGTAAATAAAGAAAATATCTAATATAAAAAATAATAATAATAATAATAATAATAATAATAATAATAATAATAATAATAAAGTTACAAAGACCTTGCACACTGGAACAACTCTGTCCCCTTCCCCTGTCTCAGGATATTTCTTTGACTTATCACAAGCAGCCCAGTTTTAGGTTCTGGCCTCATGAACTAAAAAACAAATAAACAAAAAAACAAAACAACAGTCAAAGTTACTAATCTGAATCCAGATCCTCAGTTCTCACAAAAAAAAAAATCACAAGCAATAGAAAACACCAAAACAATATGTTTCCTCCAAAAAGCACCAGTTCCATAAAAATATTCACTAAGTTAAATGATTTAAATGAAATTTAGCATGCAAGATTTGAAAGAATGATTATAAATATGTCCAAAAAACTTAAAGAAAATATAAGCAAACACCTGAATGAACTGAAAGACTAAAGAAATGAAATGGTTGAGATGCCTGAAAATAAAAACAACTAGAAGGAATTAGGAAGACAATTCAAGATATAAAAAAATAATTCAATACAGAGGTATAAATACTGAAAAAAATAAAACTGAAAGAAAGCTAGAAATGAAATAAAACTCTTAAAGGAAAATCTCACCAACAGAATGAATTATTCAGAAGATAAGATGTCATATCTTAAAACCAAGGTATTAAATTGAATCAAACACTCAAAGAAAACAAATTTTATGAAAGAAACAAAATGTGCAGAATATTTTAAATACTATGAAAAGACCACATTTATGTATGGGCATAGTAGAAAAAGAAGCATTTTCATGTCAATGGCATGAATACTTTCAATGGCAAAGAAAATACTTTCAATGAAGTTGTTTTAAAATTCCAGAATCTTAAGAAAGGTTGTCAATTAGGGTAAAAAAATTTACAGAGAACAAATATTAGCAGAAAATAAACTAATCATGAAAGAATATAGATATAGGAAAACTATTGAAAACTAAAAGAGAAGGGCCAATCCACAAATAAAGGCAGACCCATAATAGTAACAACCTACATGGTGGAAAAATTCAAAGTCATTAGGTCATAGAGAAATGCATCCCAACTTGTCAAAAATTATAATTGCTAACCCAGAATAATCTACCCAACAAATGTGTTTTGTAAGTGAAAGAGAAATAAAATGTCTTTATTATAAAAATAAACTAAAGGGAGCTTCATGACCTCTAGCTCACAGGGGATACAGGAAGAACCCTTTTAACCGGAAGAAAGGGGAAAATAAACTCAAGAGGTCAGAAGTGATAAACAATACCAGGAGAATTCACTTTACAAAAGTCTTTAAAACATCACAAAATAGCCAAATGAAAGGAAGTAGTACACATTTGTCAATAATTGCATAATAATAATGTTCTAATTTCCCAAGGACAAATATGTAGAGAAGTAGATTGGATGAGAAATGAGAATCAATTTATGTGCTGCCTTCAAGAAATACACCTCATCATCAAGTAGAAATAATGTCTACAGTAAAAAAAAAAAAATGAAACTAGGAAAATATCTGGCACAGATATTCTAATATATGACAAAATACACTTCAAACTATTACTAGTTTGAAGAGATACAAAAAGAATTGATTAAAACTATTAACCAACAACTCATCCAGAAAATGTTAGTCCAAAAACTTATACATACCAAGCACAAGTATAGACAATTTGTAAAATAAACTTTTATAGTCTTAAAACCATAGGTTAATTTCTATCACAGTTATAGTAGGAAATTTTAGTAATCCATTCTACTTAATAATATGTAATCCAGACAATAAAGTAAACAGAGAAACATAGTAGATAAATAATATTTTGATTCAAACAGACCTTATAGTCTTTTCACTCCAATAACATGGCACATCACTCTGATATTAAAAGTACACTCTAAAATTAAAAATATCACTCTGATATTAAAAATACCAAGGTATTTTATATTACTTGTGACTATTGTGAAGGGTGTTATTTCCCTAATTTCTTTCTCAGTCTGTTTAACCTTTGTGTAGATGATGGCCACTAATTTGTTTGAGTTAATTTTATATCCAGCTACTTTGCTAAAGTTGTTTATCAGGTTTAGAAGGTCTCTGGTGAAATTTTGGGGTCACTTAAGTATACTGTCATATCATCTGCAAATGGTGATAATGTAATGTCTTCCTTTCCAATTTGTATCCCTTTGATCTATTCTTGTTGCCTAATTACTCTGGCTAAGATTTCAAGTACTATACTGAATAGGTAGAAGAAGTGTGAGCAGCCTTGACTAGTCCCTGATTTTAGTGGGATTGCTTCAAGTTTCTATCCACTTAGCTTGATGTTGGATACTGGTTTGCTGTACATTGCTTTTACTATGTTTAGGTATGAGCCTTGAGTTCCTGATCTTTCCAAGACTTTTATCATGAAGGGATGTTGAATTTTTTAGAATGTTTTCTCAGCATCTAAGGAGATGATCATGTGTTCTTTTTTCTTTGAGTTGGTTTATATAGTTGATTACATTGATGGATTTCTGTATATTGAACCATTCCTGCATCCCTGGAATGAAGCCTACTTGATCATGATTGGTGATCATTTTTTATGTGTTCTTGGATTCAGTTTGGGAGAATTTTATTGAGTATTTTTGCATCGATATTTATAAGAGAAATTGGCATGAAGTTCTCTTACTTTTTTGGGTCTTTCTGTGGTTTAAGTATCTGAGTAATTGTGGCCTCATAGAACAAATTGGGTAGAGTACCTTCTGTTTCTATTATGTGCAAGAGTATGAGGAGTATTGGTATTAGGTCTTCTCTGAAGCTCTGATAAAGCTCTGAACTAAACTCATCTGGTTCCTGTTTTTTTTTTTTTTTTTTTTTTTTTTTTTTTTTTTTTTTTTTATTGGAAGACTATTAATGATGGTTTCTATTTCTTTAGGGGATATGGGAAAGTTTAGATCATTTATCTGATCTTGATTTAACTTTGGTACCTGGTATCTTTCTAGAAAAATTTTCCATTTCATCCAGGTTTTCCAGTTTTGTTGAGTATAGGCTTTATATTAGGATTTGATGATTTTGGGGTTTCGGGTTTCCTCAATTTCATTTCCGATTTTGTTAAATAAGATAGTGTCTCTGTGTCCTCTAGTTAGTCTGGGTAAGGGTTTATCTATTTGGTTGATTTTCTCAAAAAAACAGCTCCTGGTTTGGTTGATTCTTTGTATAGTTCTTTTTGTTTCCACTTGGTGTATTTCAGCTCTGAGTTTGACTATTTCCTGACATCTACTCCTCTTAGGTGAATTTGCTTTCTTTTGTTCTAGAGCTTTCAGAAGTGCTGTCAAACTGCTAATGTATGCTCTCTCCAGTTTCTTTGTGGAGGCACTCAGAGCTATTAGTTTTCCTCTTAGGACTACTTTAATTGTGTCCCATAAGTTTGGGTGTGCTGTGGCTTTATTTTCATTGAACTCTAAAAGGTCTTTAATTGATTTCTTTATTTCTTCCTTGACTAAGTTATCATTGAGTAGATTATTGTTCAGCTTCCACGTATATGTGGGATTTCTATTGTTTATGCTGTTATTGAGGACCTGCCTTAGTCCATGGTTATCTGATAGGATGCATGGAATTATTTCAATGTTCTTGTATCTGTTGAGGCCTCTTTTATGACCTTTATATGGTCCATTTTAGAGAAGGTACCATGAGGTAGTAAGAAGTAGGTATATCCTTTTGTTTTAGGATAAAATGTTCTATAGGTATCTATTAAATACATTTGCTTCATAACTTCTGTTAGCTTTACTGTATCTCTGTTTAGTTTCTGTTTCCATGATCAGTCCATTGATGAAAATGGAGTGTTGAAGTCTCCCACTATTATTATGTGCTAAGCAATGTGTGCTTTAAGCTTTAGTAAAGTTTCTCTTATGAATGTGAATGACCTTGCATTTGAACAATAGAGGTTCAGAATTGAGAGTTCATATTTGTAGATTTTACCTTTGATGAATATCATATGTCCCTCCTTATCTTTTTTGATAACTTTAGGTTGAAAGTCAATTTTATTCAATAATATAATGGCTATTCCAGCTTGTTTCTTGGGACCATTTGCTTGGAAAATTGTTTTCCAGCCTTTTACTCCGAGGTAGTGTCTGTCTTTGTCACTGAGCAAGTGAAAGATGTGTATGACAAGAACTTCAAGTCGACGAAGAAAGAAATCGAAGAAGATCTCAGAAGATGGAAAGATATCCCATGCTCATGGATTGGCAGGATTAGTAGAGTAAAAATTGCCATATTGCCAAAAACAATTTATACATGCAATGCAATCCCTATCAAAATTTCGACTCAATTCTTCACCGAGTTAGAAAGAGCAATTCACTAATTCATCTGAAATAACAAATAACCTAGGATAGCAAAAAGTATTCTCAACAATACAAGAACTTCAGATGGAATCTCCATCCCTGTACCCAAGAGCAATTGTGTACTACAGAGTAATTGTGATAAAAACTGTATGGTATTGGTACAGTGACAGGTAGGTAGATCAATGGAATAGAACTGAAGGCCCAGAAATGAACCCACATATCTGTGGTAACTTTCTCTTTGACAAAGTAGCTAAAATCATCCAGTAGAAAAAAAGAGCATTTCAACAAATTGTGCTTGTTTAACTGTAGATCAACATGTAGAAGAATGCAAATAAATTCTTTCTTATCTCCTTATACAAAACTCAAGTCCAATTGGATCAAAGACCTCCACAAAAATCCAGATACACTGAAACTTATAGAAGAGCAAGTGGGGAACATCCTCAAACATATGGGCACAGGAAAAAAAATTCCTAAACAGAATACCTAAACAATGGCTTATGCTGTAAGATCAAGAATTGACAAATCAGGCCTCATAAGACTGCAAAGCTTCTGTAAGGCAAAGTACACCACTGTCAATAAGAGAAAAAGGCAACCAACAGAGTAGGAAAAGATCTTTACCAATTGTACATCTGATAGAGGGATAATATCCAATATATACAGAGAACTGGAGAAGTAAGACTCCAGAGAACCAAATAGCTCTATGACAAATGGGGTACAGATCTAAATAAAGAATTCTTAGCTGAAGAATAACAAATGGTTGAGAAGTACCCAAAGAAATTTTCAGCAACCTTAGTCATCAGGGAAATGCGAATAAAAAGAGTCCTGAGATTCCATGTCACACCAGTCAGAATGGCTAAGATCAAAAACTCAGGTGACAGCATATGCTGGCTAGGTTATAGAAAAAAATAACACTCCTCCATTGCTGATGGGATTGCAAGCTGGTACAACCACTCTGGAAATCAGTTTGGTGGTTCCTGAGAAAATTGGACATAGTATTACCTAAGGACCAAGCAACACCATATACCCAGAAGATGCTCCAACATATAACAAGGACACATGCTCCACTCTATTTACAGCAACCTACTTTATAATAGCCAGAAGCTGGAAACAACCCAGATATCCCTCAGCAGTGGAATGGGTGCAGAAAATGTGGTACAGTTTAGCAATGGAATACTACTCAGCTATTAAAAACATTGGCATCATGAAATTCACAAGCAAATGGATGGAATTTGAAAATATCATCCTGAATGAGGTAACCCAATCACAAAAGAACACACATGGTATGGACTCACTGATAAGTGGATATTAGTACAGAAGCTTGGGAATACCCAAGATACAATCGACAAACCACATAAAACTCAAGAAGGTAGACCGAAGTGTGGATGTTTCAGTCCTTCTTAGAAGGGGGGACAAAAATAGACATTGAAGGATTTATAGAGACAAAGTTTAGAACAGTGACTGAAGAAATAACAATCCAGTGACTGCCCCACCTGGGAATCCTTCCCATTTCAATCACCAAACACAGACACTATTGTGGATACTAGCAAGTGATGGCTGACAGGAGCCTATTATATCTGTCTCCTGAAAGGCTCTGCCAGTGCCTGACTAATACAGAAGTAGAGGCTCACAACCATCCATTGGACTGAGCACAGCATCGCCAATGAAGGAGTTAGAGAAAGGACCAGAGGAACTGAAGGGATTGCAGACCCTTAGGAGGAACAGCAATATGAGCTAACTAGTACCCTCAGAGCATACAGGAACTAAACCATTAACCAAAGAGTGCACATGGTTGGACTCATGGCTCCAACTGTGTATGTAGCATAGGATGGCCTAGTCAGTTATTAGTGGGAAGAGAGGCCCTTTGTCCTATGAAGGATCTCTGCCCCAGTGTAGGGGAATGCCAGGGCCAGTAAGTATGAGTTGGTGACCAGAGGGAGGGGGGGAAGGAATAGGGTTTTTTCACAAGAGAAGGCAAGAAAAGGGAGAACATTTGAAAAGTAAATAAAGAAAATATCTAATAAAAAATACAGTCTATACACACACACACACACACACACACATAAACACATAAACAGATACACATACATAGAAGGAGGCATGTGCGTATGCTTGCTTATACATAAACAACTTGTATGTATGTGTGTATATGTGTGTGGGTTTGAATTCATAAAATTTAGGTTAAGGTAGAAGAGAAAAATACTAATATGCATAATTTTTTTATTTTAGCTTTCCTCATGGATGGTCATATGGCAGAGTTTACATTTCTTAATCACCCTATGACTATGTTTTCAGATGAAATTTCAAGCAAACTTAAACATTCATTGTTTTTCACCCAGTTAAAAGATACCTTTTAACACTATATATGAGTTTAAAACATTAAGAAAATAGAATATATTATATTTCAATGAATAGTCTCCTTCCCCAGTGTTCATTATTAAATTGTTCTGAAAATTCATAAATCTAGAAATTCTCTTCCTTCTAGAAAAAATTACTTATTATCACTGTCAGATAATATTTTAATGATCTAATACATTTTGTTTCTGATCTTACTGTGTTTAGAACCAAAACATCAGTTGTCTATATTAATGTGAGTATCCTATCTGCCTGCTCAAATGTTTAGACTTGTAAATCTAATCAGCTCAGTCTATTTGGAACATCTGTTACTCACAGGAAGTTTATCTCTAAGTATAAAGTAAGTTCAACCATCCCAAGATAATTTTCTCTTCACATGATTTGAGACATATTTCGGTTGTTCAATTGCTATCTTTGTTAGTGCTACCAATTGGCTGAAGTTTAATGTAGATGCTTTCCAAATTTCAGCTATAAGCCCTTAAGCAGCTTCGAATGTCATGAAAGTAAAATAAGATAATTAGAGCATCATGTACAGATGGTCAAACTAGTGTCCAAGGAAATGCCTGTAGTGAATAAAATCCAGTGGAGTTACTGAAACACCTGCTATGTAAACAGAGTGCTGAAGAAAATAGAGGTTTTCTGGCATCTCTGATCACAAAGTGGTATAACTAGAATGAGCAAAAATATATTCAAGAATAAATATATCATTAAAAAGTAGGCACTTTCCACACTGGTTTGTATGTGTTTGGCTTTTGTTGTTGTTGTTGTTGTTGCTGTTTTCTTTGTGTGTGTGTGTGTGTGTGTGTGTGTGTGTGTGTGCATATGTGTGTGTATGTACATGCATGCTTTTATGTACGTGTGTGTGTGTGTGTGCACATGAAAATGTATGTCCCATTCCTTTAAACTTTAATATACTTAGTATATGGACCTTAAGATAAACAAATTCTTAATTTTGTGCGTATCAAAGCAAAATACCACTGTTGGTATCTCATTGGTTGTGTCCTACTAAGAAACCACTCTGAAAGTTTCCAGACTTAGACCTATAAATCTCATCTCTGGGAAATGAAATTCTCCATACCTCCTCTTCTTCCTTGCTCCACTTAAAGTAATTAACACAATGATGAATCATTTACAAAGGCTACATGAACATATTGTAGGAGCCACAACTTTTAGACAGAAAAAAATATGTGTATGTACAAAATATGTGTATTTTATTTAAAGTAATGCATTTAAACAAACATATTTAATAAAATAAGATCTTTATATGTACAGCATTTTTACTTTTATTTTTTCCTTTAAATTTATATGGTATATGAATTTATATGGCCATTCTCAATGGTGGTGACAATTTGTGGTGCATTTAACTGTAATTCCTGTACTTTTATACTATACAACTTGATTTTTCATTAAGATAGATGGAGTTCTGAAGGAAACAGTGTGCTGTTACGTTATGATGCCCACTGATGTTCATGATTAATGCATGGCCCAAAGTAAGTTCATAGTCATATTTGTAATGAGAACATGGAATGATTAGAAAACTCCAACTTGCAAGTTATTAAGAATAAAGCATGGTTAAAAGACAGCATTTTCAACAAATGGTGCTGTTTCAACCAGTAGTCAACATGCAGAAGAATGCAAATCAATCCATTCTTATCTCCCCATACATATCTCCCTGTACAAAGCTCAAGTCCAAGTGTATGAAGAACCTCCACATAAAACCATACACACTGATACTAATAAAAGAGAAAATGGGGAACACCTTCAAACACATGGGCATAGGGGGAAATTTCCTGAACAGAACACCAATGGCTTGTGCTCTAAGTTCAACAATTGGACCTCATAAAATTTCAAAGCTTCTGTAAGGCAAAGGACACTGTCAATAGGACAAAACGGCAACCAACATATTGTGACAAGATCTTTACCAATCTCACATCTGATAGAGGGCTAATATCTAATATATACAAAGAACTCATGAAGTTAGACTCGAGAAAACCAAATAACCCTATTAAAAATAGGGAACAGGGTTAAACAGAGAATCTCTACTGAGGAAACTTGACTGGCCATGAAGCACCTAAAGAAATGTTCAACATCCTTAGTCATTAGGGAAATGCAAATCAAAACAACACTGAGATTTTACTTCACACCAGTCAGAATGGCTAAAATCAAAAACTCAGGTGATATCAGATGCTGATGAGGATATTGAGAAAGAGGAATACATCTCCATTGTTGGTGGGATAGGAAGCTTGTACAATACCTCTGAAAATCAATCTGTCAGTTTCTTAGAAAATTTGACATAATTCTATCTGAGGACCTAGTTATACCACTCCAGGTTATACAGGTCATACACCCAGAAGATGCTCCAACATGTAATAAGGACACATTTCCACTCTGTTCATAGCAGCCAAATTTATAATAACCAGAAGCTGGAAACAACCCAGATATCCCTCAATAGAGGAATGCATGCAGAAAATGTGGTACATTTGCACAATGGAATACTATTCACTATTAAAAACAATGACTTCATGAAATTCACAAGCAAATGGATGGAATTTGAAAATATCTCCTGAGTGAGGTAACTCAGTCACAAAACAACACACATTGTATGCACTCAATGTAAGTGTATATTATTAGCCCAGAAGTTTGGAATACCCAAGGTTTAATTCACATACCATATGAAGCCCAAGAATTAAGAAGACCAAAGTATGAATGCTTCAATGCGAGGGAACAAAATACTCACAGGAGGAAATATAGAGACAAAGTATGGAGCAGAGACTGAAGGAAAGGCCATTCAGAGACTGCCTCACCTGGGGAACCATCCCATATGGTTCCCATCACCAATCCTGGATACTATTGTGGATACTGGGAAGTGCTTGCTGATAGGAACCTGATAGGCTGAGTCCTAAAAGGCTCTTCTAGAGACTGAGAAATACAGAGACAGATGCTTGCAATCAACCATTGGACTGAACATGGAGTTCCTGTTGGAGGAATTGGAGAAAAGATTAATGAAGCTGAGGGGTTTTGCAGCCTTATGGCGGAAGCAACAATGTTCACTGGTCAGACCCCCTGGAACTCCCAGGGACTGGACCACAAACCAAAGAATATACATGGAGGGACCTATGGCTCTAACTGCATATGTGTCAGAGGATGACCTTGTTGGAAATCAGTAGAAGGAGTGGCCCTTGGACCTGAGGCTGTTCGATGCTACAGTGTAAGAGAATACCAGGACAGGAAGACAGGATAGGGTAGGTAGGTGGGAGAGAACCATCACAGAGGCAGGGGGAGGGGGAGGGTTTAGGAGGTTTCTCAAAGGGGCCACCTGGAAAGGGGAAAACATTTAAAATGTAAATAAAAAATATACAACAAAAAAAGAAAAAGAAAAAAAGAATAAAGCATGGTAAGAAAAGGGGCTGCAGCATTGAATATGGGCCCACACATCCTAGAAAGTTTTCCTGTGTGGTACCAGCTATGTCACCATGGAAACTGTTCACACTGAGTTGTGTGCATTTCCTTGAGGGAAGATATTTTCATAGTATATGCTTCTGTGTCATTTTGAAGTAATATGCTGTGTCAAATTATCTTTAGTTAAAACACCATTACTTAAGTTATTTGAAACACAAATACCAAGTAGTCATTTAAAAATCTGTGTGTGTGTGTGTGTGTGTGTGTGTGTGTATTTGTAATATAAGGCAGAGCAGTGATTCCTTCTGTTTTAAGCAGTTACTCACTGGCTGTTATTATCAATTTTTTTTTTCCATAGAAAACACAAACCCTTTATCAGGTGCTGTAAGGGACAACTAAAAACTTACCTTATAAACAGTGGTATGTTATTTTGTGTTGTCCACACTGCAAAAAGGCAGGACACTTGATCTCCAGGACACTCCATAAGAAGTTATATGTGAATGTATCACCAAAGCCTCCACAATACAATTGTAGTTATCTACTTCAAGTTTGAGAATCCAAAGAATATTCATGGTTTTTAAAGCCTCAGCATTTTCTAAATGAACGCAAATACATCTTGTATTTTCTAGTAATATATGAACAATAATTCTGCTTATGAGATACAAGAGCAAAGTTGGAAATACGATCCTCTGTGCTGACGTTAAGGTTCTGCAGTTTAGAAAACTGGAGTCAAAGCAGATTTGTGTGGAAGATAGAAGGCACAGGGTTTGTGTTTTATTGGCCAATTAATGACTAGAGATAAGCAAGTGAAACAGAGGGTATGAGGGTACGTGTCAAAAGGCAGATCACTTGGTGTGATTTGGCTGTGAAATTTTATATACTTGGGGTTAACATCATTGGGAAGTTTTCTGCAGACTCAGCAAGTATTGTCAGCCCTTATTGAGTGATGGCCTGTTTTCTCTGGTGAAATTTTATGCTCTAAGAGACACAATCAGCTGAATAGAGGGATCTCTTCCATTAAAGTTCTAGGGACATCATCAGCAGAAGAATATTTAATGCTAATGTTCCTAATGGAAACATATTTTGATAAATGAATCATTTCCGACTCTGCTCCATGCTGACTGTGTTCTGATCCACTTTTGTCCATTTCAAAATTGTACATGAAAACATTTTGTCTTACTAGTTAAAGAATATGTTCAGTTGCAATGAATTTCCATCACTGTTTAAATATACATCAAGGTATCATGTGAAAGATAAAACCACCTGAAAGCTTTTTTCTCTCTCAAATATCATGCTACTTAAAATAACACAAAGCCTATATCCCACAGAAGAAATAAAAACTGCATCTATTTTGCTTTCCTTCAGATATCAAAATATCCATATGTCACTTAACATGTATCTATTAACCTCTACCTCAAAGATATTTGCATGCTTTTTTTCTTGTTAATGTCTCTAAGTTTAAAAGTGATGGGCGATTAGAGAGTACACTAGCTATACTAATTTTGTTCTTCCCACCTAAAATTCTTCCAGTGTGCTTCTCTTTAGTTGAAGATAAAAGATAATTTGTGGGGAGACTGGTCACCAATTTTCCTACTATGAGGTTAGCACTTTGACTTTCATTTACATGCATTAATTTAGATCTCACCAGTCACACATGTCAACCCTAGATGTTTCAGAAGTCATTGAGTCTTCTTTATTACTTGTTCCTTTCCCTTCAATCTGAATATTGCCTCTCAGCTAGCTTGAGAGTTGACCTCAGAGACATGTTCCATCTTACATTTATTTTCAATTGCTGTGCTATCTCAGAATTTTGTCTTAGAGAAATGCCTAAGTTAAATATTTTCACTAAGGACTCAATAATTCTAATCTTTTTTTTTTTTTTTTGAGACAGTGTTTCCCTGTTGTTTCCCTCGATGTCCTGGAACTCACTCTGTAGACCAGGCAGACCTCAAACTCAGAAATCTGCCTGCCTCTGCCTTCCAAGTGCTGGGATTAAAGGTGAACACCAGCACTGCCCAGCAACTCAACAGTTCTAGAAATTCTCATTGACATGTTGATAATGCTGATACTGTCTAATATTTCATTACAAATTTTTTCTTTAAATTTACTTTATATCCAATTGTTTATGACATTGTTACATGAATACCTATAATGTACCTTGAGTACCCAAATTCAACATTCCAACTTAAATTCAATTTTTGTCCTTAGATTTTCCCTGTATTAATTTTCACTACAACCCACATTCAGGTCTAAAAAGTATAATTTTGTTTATTTTCCTATTTTAAACTATACTTTTGTGTGCTGGTTAGATTTTTTTTTTCTTTAGTCAACTTGACACAAACTAGGAGGGAATCTTAATTTACAAATTGCCTCTATAAGATGGGCATGGAGACAAATATATGGGGCATTTTCTTGATTAATTATTGATATTGAAAAACATAGTTCTCTGTGGGCATTGTCAACAAAATGTAGGTGGTTCTGAATCATAGTAAAACATTGACCTACATTCCATGATAACTCTAAGGGTGCTGAAGTAGCCTATATAATGTGTTAATAAACAAAAGTGTTATACTTGGAAGTCATAGTTGCTAAACAGGAGGAAAATAATTCCCATTATTAGAAACTAAAAGGACATACAGGGGAAGGAAATGAAGAGGAGCCTGAGGAAAAGAAGGTCCAGCAGCAGGACCAAAGTGGGATCCAGGAGGTCCCAAGGCCTGACACTATTACTTAGGCTATGGAGCTCTCACAAAAAGGGACCTAGCATGACAGCATTCTGGAAGACTCAACATGCAATTGAAAAAGTCAGATGCAGGTATTTGTATCAAACCAATGGACAGAAGCAGCTGATACCTGTTGTTGAATTAGGGAAGGCTAAAAGAAACTGAGGAGGAGAGCAATCCTGTAGGAGGACCAGCCGTCTCAATTGATCTGGAACCCAGAGATCTCTCCAATACTGGACCACCAACCAGGCAGCATACACCAGATGCTATGAGGCCCCCAACACACATAAAATAGAGGACTGTCAGGTTTGTGTTCATCCAGAAATGATGCACCTAACCCTCAAGAGACTGGAGGCCTGAGAGAGTTTAGAGGTCAGGAGGGGTGGGGAGTGGGAACATCCACATGGACACAGGGGAGTGGGGAGGAGGCATGGGATGTGGAACAGTAGGAGGGTGGATGAATGGATGGGTGGATAGGGGAGGAATAAAATATAGTGTAAAAAATGGAAAAACTGCATTGTTATACAGTAGAAAAGTGATGTGAATTAGTCTAGATACTAAGGAAATAGATATAAATGTTGTTCAAAATTTGAAAAAAATGAATTTTTATATTTGTATTCTAGCCTTTATAGATTTAGTAATGTATCAGATAAGCGAGTCATTTTGATATTGAAATAGCTGCATAATACAAATATAGTGGTTTGAATGAGGTTGACTTCCTAGTCTCATGTATTTGAATATCTGTCCCCAGTTGGTGGAACTATTTGGAAAGGACTAGGAGCTGTAGCCTTGGAGTAGGTATATCACTGAAAGAAGGCTTTGAAGTTCTAAAATTCCAAGTCATCCCTAGTTAGCTCTCTTTGCTAATTGCCTGTGTCTTAAGACATGAGCTTTCAGCTATTTATTGTTCCATTCCTATGTCTGTCTTCTGCAATGCTTTCTGTCATGACAGTCATACACCAGAAACTGTATGCCCTCAATAAACTATTTCTTCTAAAAAAAAAAAAAGAAAGAAAGAAAAGGAAAGCACAAAATGAATAAAGAAATAAAGAAATGAAAGAAGAAAGAAAGAAAGAGAGAGAGAAAGAGAGAGAGAAAGAGAGAGAGAAAGAGAAAGGAAGAAAGGAAGAAAGGAAGGAAGGAAGGAAGGAAGGAAGGAAGGAAGGAAGGAAGGAAGGAAGGAAGGAAGAAACCTAGCCAAAATCCTATGACTCCTGAAGTCATGGATTTTGAAAGACAGCCTACCTAGAAAATTGTCCATTTCATCCAGGTTTTCCAGTTTTGTTGAGTATAGGCTTTTGTAGTAGGATCTCATGATTTTTTGGATTTCCTCAGTGTCTGTTGTTATGTCTCCCTTTTCATTTCTGATCTTGTTAATTAGTATACTGTCTCTGTGCCCTCTAGTTAGTCATGCTAAGGGTTTATCTATTTTGTTGACTTTCTCAAAGAACCAGCTCCTGGTTTGTTTGATTCTTTGTACAGTTTTTTCTTTGTTTGTTTCTATTTCGTTGATTTCAGCCTTGAGTTTGATTATTTCCTGCCTTCAACTCCTCTTGGGTGAATTTGCTTCTTTTTGTTCTAGCTCTTTCAGGTGTGTTGTCAAATTGCTGGTGTATGTGCTCTCCAGTTTCTTTTTGTAGGCACTTAAAGCTATGAGTTTTCCTCTTAGGACTGCTTTTGTGGCCCCCTAGGATGAACAACGATATGAACTATCTAGTACCCTCAGAGCTCCTAGGGACTCAACCACCAACCAAGGAGTATACATGGTAGGACTGATTGTTCTGGTAGCATGTGTATAGTAGAGGATTGCAAAATCAATCATCAGTGGGAGGAGAGGTCCTTGGTCCTGTGAAGGTTCTGTGCCCCAGTGTAGGGGAATGCAGGGCCAATAAGTGGGAGAGGGTGGGGTGGCAAGCATGGGGAGGGGGGAGCTAACAGGGGTTTGTTCTTTTTCTTTTTGTTTGTTTGTTTGTTTGTTTGTTCCTGGGAGGGGAAACTGGGAAAAGAAAAATCATATGACATGTAAATAAATAAAATATCTAATAAAAAAAAAAGAAAGACAGCCTACAATTGCCACTTTAATTTTAACCAGAGTAATCCTTAACCACAACTAAGGAATGCTAAGCATGCATGTAAGACTACTGCTTGTGACAGCATAATCAATCCTAAAAATATACAAGTAACATTCACTATACAGACATAGCAAGTTATACTTAGGAATGTATATGTGTGTACATACAAGCATACAAAAACAATTGATAAAAAAAAAAAGAGGCCAATCTGAAAGACAGTTGGAAAAGGGTATAAGAGAGTGTTTGAAGGTTTAGGGAAAATAGAGCTTCAGATACATATTGGATATTGCAAAGTAATACTCAGTGTAACTGGTAAAAAACTATGAATTAGTAAGTATCAATAACTTCCCAGTTTAACAGAAGTCCTGAGAACTTATGCTTCTCTGTAGCATAAACACAAGAACCCTCATGCTTGTTAATTTTAGGTATTTTAAAATAGAAAAAAAGGTTTCTAAATAGAAACTCAAGGCTAAATAATCACTGGAACACAGAGTATGAAGGCAATATAGAAATGCTGCTCACTGATTTTTTCTCATGACTTGTTCCCCTTGCTCTCTTATAGCACACAGGACCACCAGCCTAGAAGTAGAATCACCCAGTATTAGGCTTGGCTTTTCCACATCAGTAACTAGTCAAGAAAACCCACCACACTCTTGCTGAAAGTCAATCTAGAGGGAGTTTTTCATTAATTGAGATTTCTTATTCTCAAATGACTCTAGCTATGTAAAATTGCAATAAAACTAGGCAGCACACCCTGTAGTATACACACACACACACACACACACACACACACACACACACACAAATATATAAATATATTTTACAACTATCTATAGGTATATCTTATATATGGTACTATATAAATTGTACTTCTTTTTTATTTTGCATTACAAGAGTTTTAAAGATGAATGAAAAATAAATATGGTATGACATGATTGGAGCAAACAACTCCCCTTTGCTCTAAGAGAAAAATTTTATATATATATATATATATATATATATATATAAATATGCAACATTTACTATGGGAACTATATAATGTGGAAAAATGCTTTCATTGGTAAAACTGGAAGATAAGGAGTAGGCTCAATGGGCGGAAGTGCTTGCTGCACAAATACAAAGACCTGTGTTCAAATTTCAGAACACACATACAATTCCAGGATTACTTGTGCATTTGCCTGTACCTTAGAAGTGGGAAGTAGGGAGGTGTTATAATAAAAAATTATTTGGGATTTTTTTACCCTACCTCTGATCATGCAGTTCCTCTAAGCTACTTGTCTATGTCCCTGTCAATAAGTTCCATGATATAACTTGTGCTGTTTTGTCTGGGCCTCTCTTACTCCAACTGGCCAGCTGTCTTGGCAACTTTCTCATGATTGACCTGTGCTGATATCTTCTCTTTCTTTCCTCTTTGCCCTTCATTATCTCTGCCTCAGACACCAAGCCTGGGATTTGAAGTCCTGTCTACCTATCTTCTGCCCAACTAAAGGCTTTAGGCATCTTATTAAACCAATGGTTTTCTATTATTTTTTAAATTTTAAATCTTTTCCCTAAGAACTTTATTTTTCATATTTCAATTATTTTTTTTAATTTTTTATGCCTAGCTTCCCTTTTTTATTAATCATTTTATTCATTTACATTTCTAATAATATCCCCCTTCCAGTTTACTCCTCCACCAACTCTCCCATCCCATCCTCTCTCTTTTCTCCCCTTTGCCTCTATGAGGGTGTGTCTTAACCTAATCACCCACTCCTGCCTCACTCCTCTAGTATCCTCCTACACTGGAGCATCAAGCTTGCTTCCCTTCCCATTCATGTCAGATAAGGCCATCCTCTGCTACATATGTATCTGGAGTCCTGGCCTACTCTATGTATATATTCTTTGGTTGGTGGTTTAGTCCTCAGGAATTCTGAGTGGTCCAGTTAATTGATAATGTTCTTCTCATGGGATTGCAATCCTTTTCAACTCCTTCAGTCCTTCACCTAGCTCTTCCATTATGGTTCCTGTGCTCAGTCCAATGGTTGGCTATAAGTATCTGGATTTGTATTGGTCCAGTGCTGGTAGAACCTCTCATGGAACAGCCATATCAGGCTCATGTCTACAAGTGCTTCTTGGTATCAGCAATAGTGTGGACGGTTGGTGTCTGCAGACAGGATGGATCCCTTGGTAGGGCAGTCTCTGGATGGTCTTTCCTTCAACCAATAGTTTTAAATTAAGGAAAAAGATTACATGCTATCACTTGGATGTGTGTCTATATATCCTAGTCCATGATGCAACCAGCAACAATATATAGCAACAGACTAAACCTCAGCAGGGAGGTGGGTACAAAAACAAGTGATCATTAGAATTTTCAAACTTCCTCCCAGATTCCAGATACAGTACAAGACCCCGTCTAAAGGAAAGCAAAGAGTAATGAAAGAGAAGACAGCCTCCTCTGAGCTCTGCATGCATCCAAAGGCATGTACGGCTACACACGGTCATGTGAGATAAACTGCACGAATCCCCCAAACTTTGACAAATGCACATTCACATAATTATACAATGTTTATGTCAAAAAAGTACAATCATGTTTTATTCTGGTGGCCTTTTTTTTTAAAAAAAAAAAGAAGGCTTGAATTTTGTATTTATTTACTTATTGTTATATTTTAATTGAAAAACTTTGTACATATGCTGATCATGATTCCTCTCGACCATCTTCTCTCCTGTCTTTCTCATCATTTACAAAGTTAAAAGTTAAAATTTGCGATTAGCACTGTACCTGCATAATTTATTATCACTTACATATACTGAGAACTATGAAAAGTCTATTTTTTGATGTGGTTTGTAGACGAATTATAATAATTTCTTGCACACTTCTAGAAATCAGCTATATAAAAATTTAAGTCTTAGCTTCCAGAAACCATTACTTCTACATACAATTTTTTCTCAGTATTCACAAAAAATTAAATGTAAATTTATTTGTTTCTTTTTAGCACTTGAACCTAGGGCCTACATATACCAGTTATGTACTTTACCATAAAGACATATTTTTAGACAAATTAAGTTTTTAAAAAGTCAAAAGGAGAGGGGTAACTCTGTTTAAGAACACATACAGCTGTTGCAGAAAATTTGAATTTATGTCCTAGCACATACTCAGGACAGCTAGCTCACAACCAGCCTTAACTCTAGCTCAAGGAGATCCAATTCTTACTTTCTTGAAGTCAACTGAGCTCACATTATACACACCCACATGTGGACACATGTGAGCACAGGTTAAGTTTTTGAGTCAAAATAAGAAGCTGTATACTTAAATATGATTAAATCATAAGGTATCAATAATAATCCCCTACAAAACTGATCATATAGATGTGTTTCAAGAGAAAGAAAAGATGGAACACATGATACAGAGCTGAAAAGACCAGGAGGTTTGCTAACTGCAAGGAATTCTAATGTCACATTTAGCAGCAGAGAATAACATGTGAATAATATATTTACAGGATTTAGTGCTGTAGCAGACAAATTACCTCCCAGTTTCAAGACAAGGAAACTAAAGACATGGATTACAAAAGTTGAATTCACTTGTAACTTCTGACCTTGGACGTGGGGCCAAGAAGAAAAAAGTTCAAGGTCACTTGGGATACACACAGAGACATTTCTCCAATCAAACTGAATTAAACATTGAAGATATAGAATAAGAAGGTTTGCAATACTAAACTATTATATAAGAAACAAGATGTAGATCTCTGTTTGTGGACTTCCAGGAAGACACCAGTCAATTTTTCAATAGCAACTACAAAAAGTCTAAGGAAATTGTATATAAACATTCACAATTGTCCATAAACATACTCAACTATGTTAGAGAAAATTTAGTCATTCTTTAAAAAATCTCAAATACTAATGATTGATAAACTGCTACTAGAATAAGTTATTTAATAATAAGTAATCTTAGAAGAAGATATGTAATGCAAAGCCACTACTTGGTAAAGGTTTCCACAAAGAACTTTGATGATGTTCATTCCTGAATGAAATCAAGTGATAAAGGAAAAGATGATGGCCTACCTGTACTTTCAGCCATATGGAGGATAATGCAGGAGGATTGAACATTCCAACCCATACCTCTTCCCAAAATTATATACAAGAAAGCAAAGAAAATAAACTGCAAAATATAAAAAATGTAAAGAATATAAGACACAAAACTTAAAATCCCCTCTGCCTGTTAAAGAGGGTGTCTTGAGGAAAGAAAAATTATTTAGTTTGAGGACATTGTTCCCAGGAACAGAATTTTGTGAATATTTAAACTTATCTTGTATGTAAATTATACATGGAAATGTATCTTAGTATAAAAAATTGAAACTATTTTAGTATTTGATCATTTATAATAATTTGTAGAAAAATAAGTGAAAAAGACTCAGTATACTTCTATGACTAGACAAAAATTCACATGAGCTAAATTCATTCAGTCATCCAGTAAATATTTGCTATTACCTGCATGCCAACTACTTCAGTATAATTGGAGATACAAGACACAGTTCATGCCATCTTCACAGCAATCAATGTATAAATCTACTATGATACTGTTTGGATTTGCTTCTATTGTTTGTCTTAATTCAGCTCCCAAAAGCCACACTTCCAGTAGCTGAGGGTCTCTGCCCTCAGCTGGCTTTGATTGGTAATATAGAATTGCCATACAGCCAATGGCTGGGTTGGGTAACAGAGACAGAATATTTAGATTGCAATGGCAAGGGATAGAGGAGAATAAAGACAGAATAACAATGAAAGAGGAGCAAGGAGAACAGACTTAAAGGCCCACAACATGTAAGATTCCGGGAAAGCAGCCCTTGGAGTCATTCCCCCAATTGGATCTGGGGCAGCAAAGATGAAATATATTTTAAAAGATGTTGATTCAGGAATAAGAGAGGGAAGAGTGGGTTAGCCATGAAGCGGTTTAGAACTGCTCAGTCCTTGAGCTAATCAAGGCATATTAAAATGAGTTTGCATGTATGTGTCTTTCACTCGTGAATCCAAAGCTCTTGGGTGGGTGCAGTGAATGTTCATGTGACGCGCTGGGAGTCAAAATAGATTAACTATTCATCACTGTATGATACGATATAGCACAATATTATGATATAAGCAGGTAACACTGTAACAAAATTAAGGTAAGTTTTAGTACCACATGTTCTTGATACCTAACTCTAGACAGAAAATTCGGGTATATTCTCTTGTGGGGTAGTTATTTGAGTAGATACCAGGAAGCAGGGATGGAATAATCAATAGGATTCTGTGAAAGAGTATTCCTGTCAGAAAAATTAGTGTTGAGTGAGTCCTGAGAAGGAAGTGTACTTGAGTACCTAAGAGAAAGCAGGGAGCCAGTTTCATGCGGCATAATGGTAGTCCAAGAATGGAATAGATTGGAGCTCTATTTGGGATTTTGCTGACTAAGGCATTTGCCCATGTATTAGTAGCTGAAACATGTATTGAAGAATTTTTTTATAACAGACTTGTGCCATGAGAATGCAGTAGTCCTCTCTATGTGCTGCATAGTCTGAGGAAAATACTTTTTCTGTAATGGAAGGTGTTCACATGACAATACACTTTCTCACATTAAACTATGCTGTAGAATGTTTTCTTTGCCAGAGTGTTATCACATCTGTGATAGCTTTTCCTACTCAGTTCACACTTTTGAAAATATTTATTTTAGCTTTAATTGAATCCATGATCTGCCCAGTGACTTATTTACTTAGAGTTTAGGTGATAGTCACTAAAGTAAATTGTTGGTGAACAGGACATACAGCCTGTCTCTGACAATCAACCCATGCATAGAATCTATGAGAAGAAACACATGGTTGTAATGTAAGTTGTTTGCAGAAAAATTCTGGAGAGGAATTTACATAAAGATTCCTCAGCCCAGGGTTTAGAGAAGTCTCCTGGATGATGTGAGAGGAAAGGTGTCAGACTGTTACTAATTACTGACAATAAATATAGTTCATGTCCCCAACTAGAAACCAGAATTTAGAAACTAAACTTTGAAGTAAGGCTAGCACATCATAGAGAGCTGTGGGTGTTGGGTAATGATCAGAACCCTATACATTCTACAACTAGGAACAGGCTAAGAAAGCTGAAAATTCCTGCTTGGTGGGAACATGGTAAGTAGTAAATTTTGCTACTTCTCCAACTTAGTGGGAAAAAATGTGAAGAAGGTCTTTATATAATTATTTTATTTTTTTTAAGCAACCTTTCCAATTTGTTCAAAAGAAAGTCTACAATGCCGAAAATGAATATATATGTAACTAAATTTTACAACAGGATTTATTACAAAAATGATTATGATTAGCATGATTCTGTCTATTGTTTGGTTCCTTGGGAGTTATTGTGTCAGGTAGGAACAGTCAATAGAGAAAATGTCCACTTGAAAATAACCAGACCAATATGCTACTAATTGTCAAATAAGGAATTAGAGATATTATTAATCTCCTTTTCTTACAACAAATGATTCTTAAAATGTCAGTGTATGATGGTGCTGATAATGTTACAAAGTTACTTAATGCAATATAATTTATAGTTATAAATTAAAAGTATTTTTGCATAATATAAAGTATAACAACTATGTGTGTAAAATTAATACATATATACATACATCTGAGTATATGCTGAGAACATGAAAAATTAAGGTCAATATATTTTACTTCATGTAAATGGTCATTGATAATAATATACTCTAATAAGCAGAACTCAGTATATAAGGCAAAGCTAGTCTGGTTAGGAGTAATTGAAATAAGATTCCTTTGCCTTTCACACTTTCAGAGACATTGGAGACATCCTCACCTGTGGGCTGTGACTCTCATGACCATGGTGGAGGGTCTAATGGGTTTTGCTTCACCTGATTTCCTGCAGGAACACTGCCAAGGACTCTGTCTTGCCCTCCCATGCCCACCCCCAGCCATATGTTTCAGTATGTCTCTATTGCTGTTGAAGCCAAACTCTCATGTGCTTCATAAATTTTTGGATGAACTTGCAGAATGTGAATTCAAAAATTAATGAGCATGGATTAACACTCTCCTTGGGCAGTCTTTGTTTATGTGCTTAACACATTAGACCTGTGACCCATTCAGATCATTTTCATTGCATTATTACAAGCCTGTGATCCAGACAGGTGCAGTGCAATTGGATAATATGCCTTAATAAATAACACCATTGTCCGAGAAGCTTCATTTCACCAGTTTAACTGTGTAAAATGCTGGGGCTATAGATAAATGGAGACAAAAAAATTGTTTTAGAAATATATAAGTCCATGTAAACATAAATTTGATACCAGATTTAAGAACTACATGGAAAGTGATTATAAAAACAGAAAATGTCTTTATTACTTTAAAAATATTAAAGCAAGAAAGGAAAATGATAAGTATGAGATAAAAGGTATAATTATAGAACTTCTTGGTTTTACACTTGGTTTCTAGGTCTTTGTGGAGAAGGGAAATTATACACCATTTTAAATATAGTGTATCAGGTTCCAATAGTATTTCCAAGGAAGGTTTGAACAAAACCAAACAACTCAAAAGTGACATCATAGCAGAGCCAATAATGACAAGAACCTCTAGGACTAGCTGTACTCAGTAAGCAGAAGTCAAGGATAAATATGATAAATTTATAGAAATTCATAAGTTCATAGGCGAACTAATGTGATATGTGCTTCATCTGAATTTTAAAGAGTGACATTCTTGAGCTGCCTTGGGATTTGTTGATGCTCCTACTTGAGATAATAGTTAAAAAAGAAATAGCCTGAACCCTTATAATCGTGAGTAATAAAACCATGTAAATAAAATGGCATCACCTAAGATATGATTTATGCTCATTTTCCTAGCCTTATCCTCTTTCACATTTTTATCCAATCATAGAGAGCATATCTGTGATAAAATACCATGGTCAATGACAACATATACAAAAAGTTATTGTTTCTACATGTTCTAGAATGAAATTGCATGATGTTGGGAGAACATTTCAGTAGACTCTGAGAGACTAGAGAATGTGAGTTAACTGAATATGAGCTGAAGCTATAGTATCCCAGACCCCCACCCCTAATGAAATACTTTCTCCAATAAAGCTATTAAACTTTCCATAATTTCTCCACCAATCTGAGAAGTAAATGTTCAAATTCATGAATCTATGAAGAACAGTCTTCATTCAAATGGCTTTCTAGCAGGGAAGAGAAAGCACAATATCACTGTAAATACTGTCTAGCTTTTATAAAAATAAAAAAAAACCTGAAAATCTTTGTGGTAATGATGTTAGAAAAATATTAACAATTACTTCTATTATCTTAGTTAAATAATATTTAAGTAAATAATGACAATAATCATTTATATTTATGGTTGTGAGCCTATCCTTTAACAGCTGAGCTATCTCTCTTAACTGAAAATAATCATTTTTTTAATAAGGCTTCTGAGTCAAAAAGTGCAAGAACATATATCTGATTCAAAAATCACAATCATAGCAACTCCTGATCAGTCACTGCCATGGTAACTATTGTTATCCAGATATCTGGTTATTTTTAGAATAGTTTTCTCTGCTTTCCATGCTCCTGTTTGTTTTACTCATGATTGTTCTTCATTTTCATTTTGACACCTGAGGTGCATGTCCTTTTAATTTGTCATATTTTTATTGGTCCTCATTACCAGTTCACATATGCTTCTGGCTATAAAACTGATGTTTAGTCTAGGCATTTATATATTACACTTCCTTACATTCCTCTTGACATTCATGACACATTGAGGCTACCTATCTCAAAATACCTTAGAGAGATCAAATTTTCATTTTCATTTTATTAAAAGTATATTAATTTTACTTGGTTGTTGACTATAAACATATTAGGAACTTTGTTTGAATCAAGAATATAAATATGATGGTTTGTATATTCTTGGCCCAGGAAGTGGCACTATTAGGATATGTAGCCTTGTTGTAGTAGGTGTGGCCTTATTGTTGGAAGTTTGTCACCCTGGGCGTGGGCTTTAAGACCCTCAGATTAACTACTTTGAAGCCAGTCTTCTAGCAGCTTCAAAGATGTAGGACTCTCAGATCCTCAAGCACCATGTCTGCCTGGACTCTGTCTTGCTCCTACCTTGATAATAAAGTCAGTACCTCCACCATTAACCTTTGAACCTGTATCTAGCCTGAATTAAATGTTGTCCTTATAAGAGTTGCCTTGGTCATGGTTTTTATTCACAGCAGTAAAACCCTAATAAAGGCAGAAAAAAATTGTTTTCTTAACTTTTGGTGAGAAGACAGAAATCAACATTTCTTTCTTTTTTATTCTTTTGAAATTTATAGACAAATGCACCGGTATGTTAGTTTTTCTGATATTTTATAACAAATTTGCAAAAAGTCAAAGGAGTTGATATACATTTGTTTCCATAGCCTCAGCATGTACTAAATAATAATAGAAACCAGAAAACAGTAATATTATAAACATAATTTAATCTTAAGGACACAAATCAAGCTTGAGAAAAAAAAATGACTCATGGATTCTTGACACAGATCCAAATATTAACTTTTTCAGCTCTTTTCACTTTTCAAGTTTCCTAGAACATCAATGTACCATCTATCCAGGAGAAATTTCCTGTATCTGCTTTTGCTTCAATTGCACAAGAAGGGGAGAGAAGGACAGAGAGAGAGGGAGAAAGAGAGAAGGAAGGAGAGAAAAAAAGAGAGGGGGAGGAAAGGACGGACCTAACTTGGAATCCATCTCAAGGGAAGGCTTCAAGGACTGAAGCAATTACTAATGCTATACAGACAGGAGCCTAGCATGGCTATCCTCTAAGAGGCCCAACAAGCAACTGACTGAGATGGAAGCAGATACTGACACACAAAAATTGGATTGAAGTCAAGGATTCCTGTGGTTGAATTAGAAGCTGAGAAGAGCGATCCCATAGAGCAACCAGTATTGTCAACTAACTCAGCAACAAGGCAGCATACAGGAGCTGGTACAAGGCCACCAACATATATATAGCAGAGGACTGCCTGGTCTGGTCAAAGTGGGAGAAGATACACCTAACCCTTGAGAGACTTGAATCCATGCCCCAGGGATTGAGAAGACCAAGGTGGCAGGCATACTGTGGGAAACAGGAGAAAGAATAGGATGAGGAACTTTGGGAGGGCAGACCAGGAGGGAGGCAAAGACTGGAGTGTAATGAAATAGAATAAATAAATAAGTAGAAAGTTTGCTTCTCATCATGTGAAGCTTTTCTGAACCATAAGTTTAAGAATAGTTCAACTTCAAGAGACATTTCAGGATTGTTTCAGTAATTTGGTCAGGAAAAAAAAGGAGTCTTTCTTCTATCCTACTTTCATAGAAACACATGGAATGTAGCTGTGCCTAGAGTCTTGCCCACGCCATAATTGGCATTAATTAACTTGAATTCCATAATGCTTTTTAAACTATGAATTCAATGGTCTCATTTCAAAAAGGTTTTATGTAATTATTGCTATGCTATTTTTTCAATAGTTACAGAAATAAAACTTGCATCTGATGTATCAAATATGTGACCAATGATTTTCATGGGATGCAGTTCCATTATAAGGACATTATTTGACTATCAATATAACACTTAGAAATATAATAGCAAATATAAAGTGCTGATAATTATTATAACTTTGCTTCCAACTCTATGAATTTTTACACTTCAAAGGTATTCTTTCTGATGTTCCATTATTTTAAAGTAGTTCCCAGAGTTAAATGCCAATCTTCAGGTTTTTCTCACCTCAAAAATTTAAAACCACTAGGTAGAAAGCTAATGGCACAAAGAGTCCAGACAATCTTAAACACTGTATTAATTTGAGAGTTGTATTAGTCAGGGTTCTCTAGAGTCACAGGACTTATGGTAGTCTCTATGTAGTAAAGGAATTTATTGATGACTTGCAGTCTGTAGTCCAAGGATTCAGCAGTTGTTCAGTCCCACAAGTCAAACAGATGAAGCAGAGAGAGCCTTCCTTCTTCCAATATCCTTATATAGGTCTCCAGCAAAAGGTGTGGCCCAGATTAAAGGTGTGTGCCACCACACCTTTAATCCCAGATGACCTTGCACTCATAGATCTTTCTATCTTAATGCTCTGGGATTCATAGCCACTATACCTCAAAATCCCCATGCTAAGATTCAGGTCGGAAGCTTGTATCTCTCAGCTTACAGATTAGGGCCAGGTGAGCCTTCTAATTCTGAATTGTAGTTCATTTCAGATATAGTCAAGTTGACAACCAGGAATAGCCACTATAAGAGTATCATACAGATTACTTTTTTCTTAAATATATGTCTTAGTCAGGGTTTCTATTCCTGCACAAGCATCATGACCAAGAAGTAAGTTGGGGAGGAAAATGTTTATTCAGCTAACTTCCACATTGCTGTTTATCACCAAAGGAAATCAGGACTGGAACTCAAGCAGGTCAGGAAGCAGGAGCTGATGCAGAGGCCATGGAGTGATGTTCCTTACTGGCTTGCTTCTCCTGGCTTGCTCAGCCTGCTCTCTTATAGAACCCAAGGTTCTGAGCCCCAGTGTAGGGGAATGCCAGGGCCAGAAAGTGGGAGAGGGCGGGGTGGCAGGCATGGAGAAGGGGGAGGCAACAGGGGTTTGTTTTTGTTGTTTTTGTTTGTTTCGTTGTTTTTTGGAGGGGAAACTGGGAATGGAGAAAATCGCATGTAAATAAAGAAAATATCTAAAATAAAATAAAAAAAAGAACCCAAGACTTCCAGCCTAGGGATGGCACCAACCACAAGGGACCCTACCCCCTTGATTACTAATTGAGAAACTGCCCCACCCACAGCTGGATCTCATGGAGGCACTTCCCCAACTGAAGCTCCCTTCTCTGTGATAACTCCAGCCTGTGTCAAGTTGGCACAAAAAACAGCCAGTACAATATATTTCATATATTTTACTTTGTTTACAAACATGAAGTCTTAATGAACCTATTTATTAGTTCTAACAGCTTGATTTGTTTCACTAAGATTTTTCTAAATGTAAGGCTATGCTTATCTGAGTTGAATAATTTACTACTATTCAAGTCTGATTATCTTTTCATTAACTTTTCTAATGACTCAATTGGAGCATCTCTGTGAGTTCCTCTAAAATGCTCAGTAAGTTTTGTCATTTACCAATCAATTCTCTGAGTTTGTTATCTAGTAATTCTAATTTAACTTTTTTTCTCTTTATAGAGAGTTTTAGTAGGAAATGAAAAGAGGAGATGGGTAAGTTGAAAGGGATGGGTGTTGAATGAATTTTGTTTCCTTGTATTTTTGTTGTTGTTTGTGGTGGTAGTCGTGGTGTTGTTTTGTTTTGTTTTGTTTTCCTTTTTTTATTTATATGCACCTATTTTCCTAATATGTATTGCTAATATTTCAATATTCTTTTCTTTACAACATCAGAAAAAATATGGTAATTCACAATAGGAAATAAGCATTCACAATTACTCATATAACTGTTTAACAAATTTGCACATATTAGATAGATTTCTTTGGTATTTTTATCAAAATCCTAAATAACCAATGTTTATCTTGCATTGTAAAAATGGAACATAATTTTAGTCAAATCAAGTAGCTGCAATGGCTTGGTTTGTGTCATGGGAAATAATATCCTTCATAATCACAGTGAGTTTATCTCTGCTTAAAGATATATATTACTACATCAAGTGAATTCTCTATCACTTACAGCACTACTCTGTTGCTTAGTTGTACCAGTAATTGTTATGGGAAAGTTCAGTGCATGTTACTAAAGAGTTTCTGAAGAGCATTCAGGAAGGAGCGAAGATATATCCCTTCTAATTCATCTCAGAAGTTAATTGAAGTAATTATATTATTTGCAAATATTTTATATTAGAAAGGCTGATTTTATTACTAGTTATCAAGCATTAATCATTAGCTTATATTAAATGTAGATAAGTGATTTCTAAAAAGGAAAATAAGAGGCTATGGCAATGAGAAAGTAAAATGTAGAGAAATGGTGTGCCAGCGCTTTCATTTGTCTAGAATGCAAGTAGTCAGTCAGGCTAGTAAAATCCATCCTGACGCTTTCTGCCACAGTTACTTCAAATGCCCTCATCATATCTCCAGGTCTCACTGGTTTCTCATGGGTATCTTAGAGATAACTCCTTTCTCTAGAGTTGTACTTTTAACTTCCCATTTTATGATTCTAACTTTTTTTTTTTTTGGTTTTTCAAGACAGGGTTTCTCTGTGTATCCCTGGCTGTCCTGGACCTTCACTCTGTAGACCAGGATGGTCTCGAACTCAGAAATCCACCTGCCTCTGCCTCCCAAGTGCTGGGATTAAAGGTGTGAGCCACCACTGCCCGGCAACATTCTTAGCATAAGTAATTCTGAGAATAATTATGAAACTGTCATTTCTGTGAAACTGTATCTGTTGTTGTGCACTATAACATTCAGAGCCATCCAGGCTCAGGTAGAATTGTGCCAGTTGGTCATTTAATGTAACTATTGACATGACTGCAACCTTAATTCTTGGAAGGCAGAATTAGATAGATCATAAGTTCATAGTTATCACTGACTACCTACTTGCAAGTTCAAGGCCAACCTTAAACACACAAGATACTGTCTCAAAAATAAAATTAATTGATTAAATAAAATCAATCAGTCTGTTAATTTGTTAACAAAAATCATTTTCCCTTGCTAGAAATAAAAAGAGAACAACTGGATATCATCATTATTATTTTATTCCAACAAATAGATTTTTAAACCCAACCTAAAAACTACAAGTATGGAAATAAAATAGACAGTTTAAAAAAACTGGTTTATCCACAAATAAATTATAAATAAAGTGAACGACAAATTCTTTGAACATTCTTCTGTCATCAAAATAGTTTTACCTATTTCATTAGGATAAATATGTTCATTTGATTTTGTTTACAACATACTGACTGAGCCATACACGGAACTATGAAGAAATGAATCAGATTTATAAGCACTTGAACATATACACTTTTCATCTGATATGCTCCAGCTTGCCAAGGAGGGCACTGAGGCATATAACATTAATTTGCCTCCCCCCTACCAATTTTTTTTTTTTAATATTGGACTATCTTCAGTGTTACTGAATTCACCTTTCACTTGAGACTTCAAATTGACCATTAAACTTTAACTTTAGCAGTACATGGAGAGTGAAGTTCTTTGCCTTGTCCTCAGCTTATTTTCCATTTATCTGAGATATATGCATAGACTTTAAGTGCTACAGCTGATCCCATTCAGTTTACAGGGCTTTAAATCGCAGTACTTGATGACAACTGTCTGCCTAGCAACTCAGCTGTCTTTTCCACTGAATCAACTTGAAATTAAAATGGACAATAATGCTCTTCCACAAGCACTCATCTGGAAGGCAAAGTGAATGCACTTAATGTTGGTAAAAAAAAAAAAAAAACAGAGTATTTCAGCACTTAACACTTTTGTATTTAATTAACATGTTTTACAGTATGTGCTGTAAAAACAAGAGTAATGCTTCAGTGTCAGAAGAAACAAAGGGCTACTGGAGGAGATATGATGGCTGAAGAAACTTGGAACATTCTCATTCCTGAATATTAACTAGTATATGTGGGTACCTAGATTTCTTGGGCCAATCTGAAACATATAGGATGGCAATGGTGGAAACATAAAGTAAGTCACCTAACTTATTATTCAAATTGATATTTCAAACCAGCGTCTCTAAAACTGTGTGATGAAAACAGCCCTGTAATTGAGCTTACATTGCCATCCTTCCATTCCTATTTCATAACCTTTTAGCCTGCCCTAAACAAGAAAATATGATAACTTCCTGTACTTGTTCAGTACACACATTTCCAAGAATATTATCAGAAATTTAAATAATGCAGCTTGTCTCTAACATTACGTAACACTACAACATAAACTTTAGGAGTACTTTTATGGATTGAGTGTTCAAACGTTTGTGGCCTATAAGATGGTCTCCAAGGAAGGCACATAGGCTTTTTTTGAGAAAGCTTAGAGATAGACAGCAAAGGCACATTGGCATGTTGGGAAAGAATAGAAATAGAAGTTGATGGGAAAAATGCTGAAATGTGGTATAGATCAGAGGTGAAATATCCAAATAATAATAAAATTTCCATATATCATTAAAACTAGTTTTTTATTCCATATTAATTTAGGTTTGAGCACAGCTCTGAAAGAGAGTATATTTGCTGGGAAATAGTAAATAGGCTCTGCACCACTCAATGTGTCGGTATAATGAAAGTGACTCTTTCACTCCCTGCCAGAACATTCATTTTAAAGATAAAGCCATCTCCTCATTCTCTTCTTCCTCCTCCTTCTCCTCCTCCTTCTCTTCTTTTTAGAAAAACAGACATTAGAAATTGTACTTATTTATATCCCAAATATTGCTCCCTCTTGCCTCCTCACAGAGCTACTCCCTATCCTCCCTCCCCTTCGTCTCTGAGAGGGAAGCCCACCCCCATCTCGCTACCCTTGGAATCACACATCCTCATTTTGGCCTTCCTTCTTTAACTTCCTTGGGTATGCAGGATGTATCATGGGCATTTTGAACTTTTTGGCTAATATACACTTATTAGTAAGTATATAATATGCATGTCGATTTGAGTGTGTTACCACACTCTGGGTAATTTCTAGTTTAATCCCTCACACTATCAGTTATGTTATGCTGTGCTTGCAAATAGGAGATTAGCACATGCTCATGTGCACGTGTATGTGTTGTGCATATTAATGTAAATGTGTGCATGTGTACATACAGAGGATGGTAATATATGTCACTTGCCTTGCTTAGTCATTCTTAATCCAAATACTAACTGAGATTCTCAGACAAACACACCAGATAATGGAGCCATGTCTTGAGCCCAGCAGTCATCTAGTTTTTATATTACAGTTTAGTTTTGCTTATCCTAATGCTCAATCCTACTAAACTTATCATATATTGGTCTGTTTTCTAGAAACCTTCCATAAAACTATATGGAGTACTTTTCTCATAGATACATCCTTGTATATGCTTTCTAAAGCACTTAGTTCCAAAAAGAGATGTAAGAAGGAAAGTATAAACCAGGTCTTCGGAGTAATGTTCTAATTGGCACAATTGTCCTGACTGAAGAGGCAGATGAGATAAGATACTGTAGACTCTGGGATGCTGTAGTGGTGTAAATCATCAACATTTTCACTAGTGATGAATTGTGACACAATGATGGCTGCTACATCTCAGGTGAACTTCTGATAAGTATTGTGAATTTTATTTGTGTTTTGGAAAAATTAATAGTAGTTTTATTTAATTGAGTATTAACTTAGCACTTCATTGAAAGCTTTTTTAAATAAGGTGCCATGATGTTCTGTACTATGAACAATGAACAAGTATGTATGTCAAACCTCATATTCAATTAAGAGTTTAAATGGATTTTGCAGAAGACATCATTTTTAATCAAACAAATTCTCTGCAACAAGTTTAAGGTTCTGATTTATAAGGAATGTAACCTGACAAATATAACTGTTATATATGGGTCCAAATACCTAAGTTTGGCTATTCCAATGACCTGACATAAGTCCTTAAAAAGTATCTCACTGTTCTTTGTTAAAGGCTGGTAGTTCACACACACAATTCACTGACAAGTCTACTTCCGCTTATCAGAACAATAGTGACTTCACTCATGTATACAATGGATTTGGTTAAGGAGTTGAAAGGAACTGAAGTATTCACCATTAATATGTATACCCAGTAGTGAGTGAGAGAAATTTTCAACTGTATCCTGTGGATGAAGACAGCATATACAAAGAGGACAAATTTAAACAAGGAGGAGTTCATTCGATGGACGAGAACATGAGAATTTGTCACCTATAGAATCCTAAGTGTTCCCAATACATTCTTGAAGGAGTCTTGAAAACTTTCTGAAAATGACAGCAGTGAAATTAAGTTACAGGACATTAGAAGTTCTCGTAAAATAACACAGAATAATAAGAGATTAAAAAGCTCCATCTGTTAAAAAGCTTTATTCCTAAAGTTTGTAACTACCAGTTTACTAGACTCCCTAAGAGATGCTCATCACATATTGCTTATATAGAATGCTCTGGTGACAAGAACATCTTACTCAGTGAGAGGATCCACAGCCAATGACATTTAAGACTGGGAAAAGTAAAAGATGTGGTATAACTGGGCTTTTTGGAATAGCAAATATGATAATGTACTGAAATAATAGGGCCCAGGGTGCAGAGTTTAACTGCAGGAAGCACAATTATCATAATGAGCAGCAAAGTTTGAGTGACAGCCAGAAGTTCTTGACCTAAAGCACATTACAGTGATGTTTAATAAAACATGTTGTACTGAAGGGCAAAGGAAATGGACAACCTAACAGAATGATGAGCAATCCATACAATAAAAGTTAAATCAAGAAGGGATAATTTATAGATTCAATTTAAAGGAGTTTGAAAGTTGTCAATAATCCTATATAAGAAGTTAAAAATTGGAAATTAAAAAAATTTGTCTGAAAATGCTAAGGAAACATTGAGGCCACTGTGCAATCAATTCAGAAAAATCATAACCTGGGTTCAGCTTACCAGGAATGAGGCTGATGAACAGCTTCTGGTAAGAACAATTCACAAATATGACACATTCTGGAGGCTGAGGTTCCACTGATTTAATCATTAAAATCCTCTAGAGTTGCAGTGCTTTTGTGGATTTTAACACCAATCACATTAGAGTCACATGACTTCTCCACACTTCAGGGCTTCTGGCAATGGCACAGGTAGAGAAAGATTCAGCTTTCCTTGGGGAACTGGTCACAGAGAGCTTGACCATGTTCCAGTGAGCATATGGACAGCACAATGTGGACATTTTTTTCTTCCTTTTTTTTTCAGGAGGGAGTCTAGAGGAATTGGGGGACACATGGGAGGCATGGGAGGACTGTCTCTATGATGTGAGATTCCCAAATAATCCACAAAAATTATATATATATATATATATATATATATATATTGGTTTTTAGACAGGGTTTCTCTGTATAGCCCTGGCTGTCCTGGAACTCACTCTGTAGACCAGGCTGGCCTTGAACTCAGAAATCTGCCTGCCTCTGCCTCCCAAATGCTGGGATTAAAGGTGTGTGCCACCACTGTCTGGCCAAAAATAATATATTAAGAAAGAATATCAATAAATCTTTCAGAAGAAAATAACGTATGTTAATTACAATTATTTACTACAATAAAATTTGTAGACCTCAAAAGAAAAAAGAGAAATATTTTTCTAGGAAATGAAAGAGGGAAAGCAACTATTGATAGACTATATCTTAGAGAACCTGACCTGTGTTTGAACTCAAATAGCAGTCTGGTACCCAGCACCAGTTTCTAAGATACCCACTAACAAAACTTGAGTCTAACTCCAGTTTCTATGGTAATGCCAACAAGACCTCCATCTCCAGGTCAGTCACCCTCAACAAACCTCCAACCTTTAGCACCATTTTCCAGGTTAACTTCCAACAAGTATGCCCTCTACCTACCATGCATCAATCAAAAATTAAGTTTATTGTTTGGTTTCCAGCACCAGCCAACTATACAAAAGACCTTGGTAGCACCCCAGTTAGATGCTTGCCAGTCTAGAAACACTTACCCCTCACTTACCACTTTCTAGAAAACCTTGTCTTGATGAATGTTCAGGCTTTTCCTCCACCAGAACCATCCTGCTGGGCAATGGTGAGTTATGCCTGAGTTAGTTCAAATAAAAGAACCTGGTGTGATTGCATCTGATAGGTTGCTGACTGTTCTTTCTGGTTTCAGGAACACTTTCTTGGTACTGCTTTATTATGTGCTCTGTGAAGGTCACTGCATCTAAGAAGACAGCTATTTTGCACCAAGCCTCATCTCACACAAATTAAAGATAATGTCAAAATACTACCCTTCTGACAATCAGTAACACATAGAGAGATATGCTTATATAAGAGGTGCCTATATAAAATATAAGATGATATAAAGATATGTGCCTAGACTGATTGTAACTTGTTAGTCCATGTTCTGTTCTTAATCTCTGGGAGGCATACCCTTTTCTGAAGGAAATCAGAGTAGGAGTGTATCTAGGGAAGAGAGAAGTAAAGGGGAAGGGGACTAGGGTGGAGGTGAAAGGGGAAATTATAGTCAGGGTATAATATATGAGAGAAAATAAATAAATCAAAAAAGAAAATCTTCCAAAGGTCACAATTCTGAAATTCAATCTTGGTTTAAAGTGAGGTTTAGTCAGAATACTCCACTTCCAGTTTCTGGTTACCACAAAAATAGTTCAAATGTAACTCCATGTTTGAATGAAATGAAGACCTAGGAGACATGGGCTCTATTTAGAAGAGTCTTAGGAAACTTAATATCAACCATGGTTAAAATTCAATGAAAACAAGGAAAGTAGGATTAAATGAAATATTCAATACCTAGAGCAACAGTAAATGCATCAAAACTCCTAGTCAGACTAACATTAAACTTGCCATTAAACATCTAATATTCTCAGTTCTTTACTTCTTTTCTCACCTAATATTCAACAAAATTTATAGAGTATGTAAGAAATGTTGCGCTATAAAAGTGTTTGAGTAGTTGGCTCATGCTATGCATCTCATGAAGAAAACCTACTACTTTTAACTAGAACAGCATAATTACTAACTATAACATGTTATTATACTGACAATTAAGTGCATCACAAAACAAAGAATCTTCTCTTGTGGCAGACAAAACCATCATAGGAAGCCACAACTGTTCAAAATGTAAAGAACAAATGATCATGGAGTACCCAGCATGAATGGATAATTCTACAACACAACACTCAAAGTTAAGAAACATCAAAGAAGAGAGGGTCTAATGATTGTGGTACTCAGGCACCAGGAAGTCTACTGGGAGATTGTATCTCCTTAAAAGAACAAGGATGCTTATATACTTTAATGAAATAGATGCCTAAAAAAATGAACACTGACAACACCATTTACTATGCTAATGGGAAAGAATTAAATTTCATAAAATATGAGATCTAAACAAAGAAAAATAGGGCAAAAGGAATGTATAAACAGGGAGTGACAGACAGTTTTTGGAAACAAGCCCATATTTGGTCATATAATAACAAGTGGTCAGCCGTGAAAGTATGTACATTCAGCAAACTATTTGAAATCAGCATGCTGAAACTCATTTATATCATCATCATCATCATCATCATCATCATCATCATCATCATCATCATCATCATCATCATCATCTCTGTCTTATTGTGTGCATGTGTTTGTGGGTGTATAACAACAATAATTAAAAAGAACAGAATAAGAAATTAAAAAGAATTGAAGAGGGGCATGAGAGGGGATGGAGGAATAAAACAGAAAGAAGTACCATGCAATTACATTTTTACTAATGTTTAAAAATAAAAAGTCTGAAAACAAATCAAATTTAACATGTTTACTGCTACATAGATTTTTAAGTTGTCAGTTAGGGGTATCATATAATATAACCATTCTGGCTAGATGCCATAATGCCAAAAATAGGAAACATGGAAGCTCACATGGAAAAAGTCAGCAGTATTCACAGAGACAAATCCCTCTCTAAATCTTATCAGGCCATCCTGATCAACTGAAATTTAATCAAAGAATGTTGTCACTACTAGAGTTCTTCTCTTATTTTATACAAATTTTAAAATGTTTTTTTTCTGTTAAAATGGAACTGAAATTTCATATGAAATTGTGTTGAATTTATGTATTACTTTTAGGGGTTAACATTTAAAATAATTTTAAATTTTCTAGTTTAAGAATTGTGATGTTTCTCTGGTACAACCACTCTGGAAATCAATCTGGAGGTTCCACAGAAAATTGGAAATATATCTACCTGAAGACCCAGCAATATCACTCTTGGGAATATACCCAAATGATGTTCTACCATGAAACAGAAACATGTGGTCCACTATGTTCATAGTGGTCTTATTTGTGATATCCAGAAGATGGAAACAACCCAGATATACCACGACAGAAGAATAGATACAGAAAATAAGGTTCATTTACACAATGGCTACACAGCTATTAAGAACAAGGACATCCTGAGTGTTGCAGGCAAATGGTTGGAACTAGAAAATATCATCCTGAGTGAGGTAACTAATACCGAAGAAGAAGAAGAAGAAGAAGAAGAAGAAGAAGAAGAAGAAGAAGAGGAGGAGGAGGAGGAGGAGGAGGAGGAGGAGGGTAGGGGGGATGGGGGAGGGGGAAGGGGAGGGGGAGGGGGACAGTTGTCCATGATGTCTTTAGCTAGTCCATTATTCAAAAGACTCAGAAAAATGAAAGTCCACCTTTCAAAGTTTAGAATGATGAGCCATTGTGTCAAGTCCAATCTCTGATATTTGTACTTCTGGTATTTTTCTATACACGGTCTTCTATTAGTAGCTTAAAGAGTTCTCCAGACTAAATCTTGCACTCTTCTAAAACAGTCATTGGGATTGAAAATTATTCAGAGACAACTAACTATTATCAGTAGCTGTGTGTAGAATCCTTCCTACAAAATGAAATGCAGATGTCTTCTTATAATATGGAATATACAGACTCCATGTCACTGTGCCTTTGTCGTAAGTCCCCATATCTATTCTTCAGTTTTGGAGAACTAGGTTTTGCTCACAAGAGAGAAAAGTGAAGACTGTCATAAACTTCTCATTCTATTAGACATGATGCTTAATTGCTATGGCCTTAGTTTTTTCATTCAGTAGATAGTTGTAAGATGGTGGAGTGATGAAGGGGTGAGGGCATGATATAAATGAACCTCACAAAAACTGCAGCTCTAAACATGACTAAGAATAATAATAATTTTATTATTGTATACATCTTCATTGTTTATATACAAAATAAGGGGATATTTTTTTACTCCCAGATCATAGAAGAGAAACACCTATAGTACATTACTTTAATACAAGTCCACATTTCAAATTTTTCATAGAAAAATTTCAATTTAACCAATTTGTTGGAAGTCTACACAGTGACAATTAACAGAAAAAGTGCAGTATATATTTTCCTATGTAAAGAATGCATAAAAGTGTTTTAAAAATCATAAAAATTAATGCAAATAAGCATTATATTTTCTAGATTTCAAGGTATATGGTGGTCAACATTTTATATCACTTAGAATTTTTATTTATATTGCTGCCTGGCAATTGTTAAAATTTTATTTAAAAATATTGTCTCTTGAAGATTTATCATAGTAAAAGGTTGCTTTAGGAGTTCATTGGACTTAAAATTTGTTAGAATCTCTTCTAGCAACAATCAAAGTAGTTTTACTTAACATTTTTTTAATGTTTGTGGAAAATTCCCAGGGTCCTGTAAGATTTATTCATTGCCAAGATGCATGGAGTTTTATTATAAATCAAATCATATTAGTTTATTCATTGCTGTAGAAAATGTACCAGATGTATCCTCTGTGTAATGTGCCAAGAGATGAACCATATTTGTCCACCTCCGAATATCTTCTCTCTGAGTAAATCCGCAAATAAATAAGCGCAAGCATTTTCTCCAAACTACCATTTGATGAGCATATGTGCATGGTCTTTCACTAGCTCTATTATCTCAAGACTGAAAAAGATAATTACTTCTACGATCCCCATGCTATTGAACTATAGATAGCCAGGTTTTCTAAGTGCCTTCAAATCATTCTAGTCTCATAGCGTCTGGGAAATGATGTGCTCACAAGTTGTGTGTTTTGTCGTGGAAATGTTAAGGTGTATTTCTTACCTTTCCTTTTTACCTTACTTAGTTTTTTCCTAGGTTTCATTTTTCTTTAATAGGTTATATTTTGATTCTTAATTTTCAGTCATACAATATTATGACACTGTCTAGTCTGAATTTATATTGCTGTGATAAAGATTATGGCAAAAGTAAGTTTGGTGAGAAAAAGTTTATTTCGTCTTAAACTTCCAGGCAAATATACATACTTGAGGTAAGTCAAGGCTAGACCACAAGCCTGGCAGCAACCTGGAAGGGTTATGGAAAAGTATGGCTTATTTGTGTGCTTTCGTGGCTTGCTCAGACTGCATTATTATAAAGCTCAGGAGCACCTATCCATAGTGAATAACTTCCATTCAACATACACCACCAATCCATAAAATGCCTCACAGGCTTTTATTCAGGCCAATCTGGTGAGAACTTTTCTCTATCAAGAGTTACTCTTTCCAAATGACTCCAGCCTCTGTCAAGTTGGCATTAATCTAATGAACAGAGTAAGAGTCCTCATAATAAATTTATAAACATATAAAATAAAAAGTAAGGGGTAAAAATGTGTTTGTTATTTATTATTTTAAATACTCCTAAAATAATATAAAAGAAAAGTTATGTTGAGTATATATATATATATATATATGTGAGTATATATATGATATGAATATACAATGAATTAAATAAATTTTGTTAGAATTTGAGACTTCTAGTGATAGTGGTTTTAATAATAAATGTCCCCGCTACAGGCACAAGTATTTGAATATTTGGTCCTCTATCATTGGCACTGTTTAAGAGGTGATGAAACTATCAGTGTGTAAAGCATGGGTAAAAGACATATGTCATTGCTAAGTGAGCCTTGTCAGTTTATAGCCTCAATTGTCTTCTGGTTCTCTTTCTGTTTTGTGTTCTTAGTTGAAGATGAGGTCACTGAGCTTCCTGAACTAGCCACTTAATACCAAGAGTCCCCCTCATTGTGAAGTCTGAAGTCACAAACCAAATCATATTTTTTATCGTGTGATTCATTATAATTATGATTTGTTATTACTGCAACAAAAGGTAATTATTGCAGTATTACTTCTACAATATAGGAATGGATGAACTCTGTAAAAGGTGAAGAATTGTCAGCTACAAAAGATAGGAAACAAGTCCTCATTGCAAATATCATCACCCTGGATAATTTTCATAGTCATAGGGACCTCCACTGAAGCCCCTAGATGTTCATGTTGCTGATGTACTAATTTTATACTAACCAGTTTATGAAGCATAATTGGGAGTTTGTTACAATATTTTAATATGTGCTTAAGCACTAGGGTTTATGAGTGGAAAGTAAGAAAAACATGGCAGCTTGGATGTCAGCTTCTCCAAGAAGAATGTGTAAAAGTAAGACACACCCAAATGTGAGTACTAGCTTCTTAAGTGACAGTCAGGATTAGTTGTGTTAATATTAGCCATCAATAGCAGTAGTCTATGAGCTATGTTCATTTTTATATTTTACATATATTTACATTCTTATTTTTATATTTTTTCTCTTTTGATAAGTAAAGTAAATGAGGTTTCCATAGAGATACCGCAGGTAGTGTTATAATATAAAACATGAAACCACCTTCAATGCTAGGAAGAGGCTTCCTCTGGATCTAAGAATGAAGAAAAATTTTCCTTCTCATGTCCATCACTTTCCTGTGCTTTCTATCTTACTTAAGAAATTCATCTTTAACAAGCTCTGAAAATCCAGCCCTAGCACTCAAGGTGATACTTCATAGAATAGTATTTATGTATTGGTCTGGCAAAGCCAGACAATGTATGCTTGATCCCAAGAGCAAGAAGAACAAGAAGACTTTTCAACCTTTAAAGTAAAAGGGAAAAGAAAATTATATGAGGCAAAGATATAGGAAGAAACAACAGAAGGCAGAGAAGAACCCAACAGTGATTCTCACTGGTTTTTGTTTTTGTTGTTATGGTTTTGTTTGTTTTTTATTATTTAGTTTGTATTTATTTGATATATCTTTTCAAATCAGGGAACTTTTTTCCTGTTATTTTCATATCACAATCTAGAAAAATCTATTTCTAATTTTCTAATTTTTCCTTTCTCTGAGTTGGAGTTGAGAAATGAGAATCTTCCTTCAAAGACTTTAGTGGCACACTTGTGTGTGTGTGTGTGTGTGTGTGTGTGTGTATGTTTGTGGGTGTGTGTAAAGTAGTAATCAAAAGACTCTCATAGATGTGGATCTATCATCCACAATTCCAATACTTTAATATTGCTGTCTTTGTTTTAAATTCTTACTATTTCTTTATCCTTTAAATATTTATTTATTTATTTTATGTATATGAGTACACAATGTAGTTGTATAGATAGTTGTGAGCCTTTATCTGGTTGTTGGGAATTGACTTTTAGGAGCTCTGTTTGCTCTGGTAGACCCACTCTCTCTGGTCAGTTCTGCTCACTCATGCCCCAAAATTTATTTATTATTATAAATACAGTACACTGTAGCTGTCTTCAGATGCACCAGAAGAGGGCGTCAGATCTTATTATGGGTGGTTGTGAGCCACCATGTGGTTGCTGGGACTTGAACTCAGGACCTTCAAAAGAGCAGTTGGTTGTGCTCTTACCTCCTGAGCCATTTAACTAGCCCATTCTTTGTCCTTTAATTTACATATTTATTCACTTTCCATTCCAATGGATGACACTTATTTTCCAGGTTCTCGCCCACACAGCCCACACATTATCTTCCTATACTTCTCCTCTGAAAAGGTGAAGGTTCCACTGAGTATTCTTCTGACCCTGTCATATCAAATCTCTACAAGGCTAGGCTTATCCTGTCCCACTGAGGCCAAATAAGGCAGCCCCATAAGGAGAATGGGATCCATAGACAGGCAATAGTTTTAGAGACAGTCCCCTTTACAGTTGTTGGGGTAACTGAATGAAGACTGAGTTTCATATCTGCTACATATTAGCTAGGAGCTAGATCCAACTCATGTATGCTGTTTGGTTGGTGCTTCAGTCTGTGAGGGCCCCCACAGGTCCAGGTTAGTTGACTGTTCATCTTCCTGTGGAGAACTTATCCCCTCCAAGACCCTCAATCCTCCCCAACTTGTCCATAAGACACATTTATGGACGTCCATTCAATGTTTGACTGTGTGCCTCTGCATCTGTTTCACTTAGTTTCTGTATGGAACCTCTCTGAGAACAGTTATACTAGGCTCCTGTTTGTATGTATAACAGAGTATCATTAATATTGACAAGGACTGGTGGTAGCTCATGGAATAGGTCTCAATTTGGGCCAGTTATTTTGTTGCCACATTTCTTATAAGACAGGACAAATATTGGGTCAAAAGTTTTATGGATAAGTTGAGGTCCTAATCTATCCATTGTGTGTATTGCCTGGATTCTGGAAGTGGCCACTTCAGGTTATATATCCCAACTATTATGAGTCTCAGCTAAAATCACCCACATAAACTACTGGGAGCCTCCCATTCTAGGTCTCTAGCAAGGCCTTAGATGTCCTCTGTTTCTCAAACCCCACTAACTGCCAATTTTCATTCATTTACCTGACTTGTGACCTAGTATGTTCTTAGCATCTTTATTTGTAATATCACCTTTGTTTCTTTGTAACCATGTCTATCCTTTTTTAGAGATAGAAAGATTAGAATAACTTGTATAGTAGTAGTTTCTCAAAAGGAATTGAATAATAAACCCACTGTAAGTTCAGTGGAACAAAGCAAAAGAAGAAATCTCTGGAGAAATATTGGTTATTTTGGTAAATCACAGAGGAAGAATTGATTTTGCTTAGAGAGATACTGAGTTCTTCATAGAATTCTCAACACTCAGTTTACAATTCTAAAAGACACTGGAAATCTTGTAGCTTCAAAAAAGGGTTAATCGTTTGCATAATAAATATTATGTAGTTACATATGTGCATACATATCTCTTACTAACATTGTCAAGAATGTCCTTTACTAAACTTGAGTAAAGCTGGAAGCTCTATCCTTGTTGATAATATTACTTGACAGTGAAACAACTTTCAAAATTTCCAAAAATACATGGACTATCCAAAGTCTACTTTTGATGTATTCAAAATCCATAGAGGTTCAAGTGAGATTATTAGACACTTCAAAATATAAACAAATTTGATTCACAGAAATCCTAAACTAGACTCAGGAATCAGTAGCAAGAGTGAAAATGTCTACTTAGGAAACAAAGACAGAGCATAATTAATCCTTCATAGAATCTCCAGGACTTGGTTGACAATTTTAAAGGATACATGAAGTCTTGTAGCTTCAAATAGATTACTCATTTATGTAATAAACTATATATTCACAATACATATGTATCACTACTTTGAATATACATTTTATATAAATATCACAAGTGCTAAGTTCGTTGTCTATGTTGTCAATTTCTGTTTGACTGCTAACTAGAAGAGTTTCTGATACATAATTGTATCTCTTTATTGAGAGAAATTGATTATTGTACATGTGTTATCATTTATTTATATTACAGGTGTGAATATCTACCTTGTGCTAATAAGTTTGTCTGACATTGATGTTGAGAGAGAAGAGCAGAAACCTTGCATAATCAAGACCCAACTTCAACAGGAGAGATAATGATACATTTAATTTAAAAGAGAGATACAGTCTATTCTGTAAGACAGAGTACAGAGAATTTATTGGATAAGAAACAATTTGAAACAGAAGTAAAGGATGAACACAGTACACCCTCAGGAAGAAAATATGGTTAGAGTAAACCTTGATAACTGAAAGGCATATAAGGTATTTGATATTGAAATGAGAACGTTAAAATAATATAAACTAATCTTAACATACCAAAATATGTAGGGTAAAGGCTGCAAAGCTTAATCATACAAAAAGAAATACAACCTATTGCAAAATCTGAAAGTGGAAATAATAGATTTTCCCTGAATAAGTAAACCAATTGTTTATCTAACACCAGATCATCATTCTGGAAAGTAGCAAATAATACTATATAGATGGAGTAGATCATATTTAAGAACATGTATATATACATTTGTGCATGTAGCAACTGCTAAGGCAAAAATGCCATGAATATGAAACAGTAATGTGGGATATACTAAAGACTTTAGAGTGAGGAAAGGGCAAAGTAAAAAGTAACATATATGTACTCAAAAAAAAAAAAACAGGAACAAAGCTGAGATGAAGGCAAATTCTTATATAAAACATGTCTTTTTCTGTTATTTACTTTTGATATTGTATTTTAATTACATTTCTCCCTTCTCTGTCCAGCCCCCAATGACTTCTGTTAACTTTCCAAATTCTTCTACAAATTCATGGCTTATTTTTCTCTATTTTTCATACATATGTATTTATATATATATGCATACATTCTTAAATATAATCTTGTCAGTCCATATAATGCTACTCACATGTATGTTTTCACAGCTTAGAGTTTGGCACTTCAAATCCAATTGTGTTCTCCACAGGGATGAACACAGTGCCTTTCTTCATCTGAATTACTTTAAGACATGAAGCCTGATCTTCTCTTAGATCATTTGCAGTTTCTCCAGAATGAGAATTATATGCTGTTTTTCTTCTAATGTTTGAGCCAAGGAAAATGAAGCAACTCTAGAGAATACTCATTGTCGTTATCATCTTTATTAGCATATATTATTTATAAAAACTTCTGTTTCATTAAGACATTTTTATATTCATGCATTAAGTATTTTGATAATATTTTCCTTATAATCACTACATGAATTTCCCTATGTCCTCCTAATTGACTCCTTCTAATCTCATGACTTTTAAAACGATCTGTGTATAAGAAAAAAAGATGTTTCTTTCTTTGTGTGTGTGTGTGTGTGTGTGTGTGTGAGTGTTTGTGTGTTGGCAAAGGGTTTTCTTTATAACCTCAAGCTTGCATCCAGTTTGTTAAATATTTGAAACTTGCCTGGAAATCCTAATTTTCCTAACTTCAATCCCCAAGTGCTGGGAATATAGTCATGATTTAGCACACATATTTTTCAATCTGGTTTATTTTATTTAGAGTGATAGTGATAAGTTTCAATTCTACAAATTTTATATAATCAGCATGAATACATTTTATATATTCATAAAATTTACTATCAGGCAAGCTAAATCTGTGACTTTGTTTTGGCTTTTGTGAATAGAGATATAAGTATGGATATTTCTCAATTGAATACTGCCTTTGATTCCGTCAGGTCTAAACACAGGTAATGTGCAACTGAAAGCTATTGTAGTTTATTCCTAGGAATTGTTTCTAATGGCAGGACTAATTTACAACCTAACCAACAGTGTAAGTGGACTATTTTACTAGTATCCTTGTCAGAAGTCTCTTGAAAATATGTAATAGGGCTGGCATGAGACAAAATATCAGCACAGTATTGAGTTGCTCTTCTCTAAACATTATAGTATCATGTGTGTATTATCACATTTATTGCCTATTTGGGCTTATTTTGAGAATTTTCTGTTCATTTCATACTCCCACTTACTGGTGTAATTAATTTTTCTGGATGCTTACATTTTAATTCTTTTTATTTTGTATTTGTATGGGTGTACTTGTAAGCACATGTGTCTATGTGTGTCTCTCTGTGCAGTTATCTATGTAGATATCAAAAGTCCATGTCCTCTGTCCTCATTTATTATTTATTTTTGATAAAAAAGGCTCTCATTAAAACCAGAGCTAATATATTCAGCTGTCAAGGCTGCCCTACAATAACTTCCATTGTGATAACTCAACTGCAACCCTGCCCTGGGCTGATATTTTAGACACTTAGTACCATGCCTGGGACTATTATTTTTTTTGCATTTTCTAAATTTCTAAATATTAATCTTAATAGACATATAACAGAAAAAGATTTTTATCCATTTTCTTAGTCTATCTCTTCAATATGTTACTCTTTCCTTTGCTATGGAGAGACTATAATTTCATGCAATCCAGTTTGTAAATATTTATGGTTATTTACAGATATAACTGACACCTTAGATATTTAGTCATGGTTTGTGGTTAAGTCTTGAACTGTTTTCATTTACATGTTCCGTATTTCAACTTTCACATGCATGTTTTGGTCTACTTTGATTTTATTTCTTAATGGGTAGGATCTAGTCTCATTTTTCTGTACAAGAATATTCACTTTTCCTCACAAATTATTTGAAGAGATTATCTTTTCTCTGATGAATATTTTTGGCATACTTATACAAAATCAGTAAGTTGTAAAATCATGACTTCTGCTGGGTCCCTCTGTTCATCTCCTTGCCAATGAGTGGTTTTGTGGTCATATCATGCTATTTTGCTTCTACATTCTACACTTGATATTAGCCAAAAGGCCGAGAAGCAATTGCTTCTACATTCTGTAGTATACTTTAAGGTGAGATATCATGATAGTTTTACTGGTTTATTTTTATATTTCTATATGATTTTAGGTGTTGATTTTTTGAGATCTGTGAAAAACTCCTTTGGAGTTTTGATAGAACCAACCTAATTTTAGAGAATTTTTTCAGCCTTAATTGGCTATTCACAAATTTAATTTGACAGATTCCAGACCAAAGGATTCACTATTCCCCTCTAATATCTTCTTCAATGTCTCTATTTAGTGATGCCTAATTTCATGCAGAAGTACTTCAACACCTTAGTTAGACTCTTGCTACCCTTAAGTATTCCTTAGAGTTGCTTAATTTTCATTGGCTTAAACATTATGAGAAACACTACATATAATTCTCACCCTAAAACTGAATAAAAGTTGTTTTAATAAGTGAATTGTTCCTTATTAATCATCACATCATTTTCCAACATCATTTGTTTACCTACTAAATACAGAAATGGATACCATATGGTAGATGGTACTTGAAATTAAGCAATTTAAAAAATTGTTAATACAAACTCAACACTTTCATAGCACAGTGAAAATGAAAAGTACAAGTAAAAAATAGAATAAAGAACTGAAAGAAAATTTTGCAACAAATAGCAACAAAACTTTTAAATCTACAAAGGATTGTCCATGAAAACCATTGTTAGAATGACATTGCTTCATGGGGGCTTAATTTCGAGTTTTGTTCTGAGGACTTAATATCACCCAGTGTTCAGCAGTCATGGATTTCTGAGTTCTAGTTAGGTATTCAGTTATATATCCATGTAGATAGTCAGTCAACAAGAGGAAACAAGTCTCTAACACTGGCCAGTTATCCTATCTTCATATATAGCATCTGAGACAGTTTAAAAGAATAAGACAGAAAAAAGAAAGAATGCTTTATTCCTTTTTAGGCATTTCTATAAAGATAGATGAATTAACTTTGAAGTTATTCATATATGTTTTCTAATCTGAATGAATAAAAGATAATATTGTGTGGTTTGATGTTTCATTCTTTGCTTTAGATAAATATAAAATATTACAAAATGAATACATTAACAAATTTTCTCTTTGTTGAGACAAAATACCTGGAAAAGCAACTTAAAAAAGGATTTATTTAAATTCATGTTTAGACATGATACAGTATATTTTGCTGGGCAAGCAAGCCAGTAGGAGCATGGTGTGATTCATCAGATTCTAGCTGCAGTCAGCTGTAGATTGAATGTTCATACATAGGCTTTCTCCCTTTTTTCCCCTCCTTCTTCAATCTGACATACCAGCTTATGGGTTGGTGCTACCCACAAGCAGGCCTAATTCTTTCTCCCTTTGTTAAGCTTTTCTTGCAAGTATATTTACAGAAGAACCTAGAGATTTCTCTTTTAAATGATGTTTAATCCAGTCAAGTTGATAACAATTAGCTGTCACAAGTTAAATTGGTAAATATTCAAATGTTTGAGTATTTGTATGTTCTTCTAATCTGCCAAGCACTACATAATTTAAGTCAAATCACAATTATTTTTCTTTTACTAAATTATATCTACATCAAATCAGAATATATTAAAATTAATACAGTAATTACATTTTAGAATTATTATTGAATTTTATAAAAAATAAGATAGTTTGCCTTTTGTGATATTATACATATTTTGCCATAGATCTTAGTTTGATAGTAAAGTTTAATCTTCTATTATAATAAGTAAACTAATTCCACTTGAAATAGTTGGAAGTACTTTACTTACTTCTTAACTACAAAGGTCTCCTGTTTGGAATAGCATAGTTCCTATGCTGATGCACAGGGATTAACATACTATAAACCTTTAACATCTTAAAACACGAAGAGTTCAATGTTGAATTAGATGTCTTGATTTCAAGAAACTGAACATGGTTTAATGAACAGGCATATAATTTCTTTATCATAAGAACTGCGGTCTTTAGCATTATTAATAAATGTTTAAAACAGGCTGAAAGAAGCTCAAGGACAAGTTTTATAGAGTTTGAGAAAAAAAAATCGCTAGGCAGGAAAACTGTAAACATTATATTCTTCCAGGATGCAGAAGACAGAGAAAAGGAAGGAGGACCATGTTATCCTTTGAGTAGGTGTCCAGAAGGCCCATATCATCAGTAGATGGACCTATGCAAGCAGTTGAATGATAGGAAAGGATGGTATGTCAGGTAAGGAGAAGAAACGACAAAGGCCAGAACATCAAGAAGCTCTTCTCGGCTTTTGGCCAGCATCTAGAATGATAACACAGAAAGGAGAAATTACATTTGTCTGAAAAACTATGCTCAAAGAATGAAACTGTAAAGTGACTGATACAAGGTAGGGCTTATGAAAGCAAAACAAGGAAATAATTAGTCCTCATATCTTCTAGTATGGCTTCAAGTGAATCACCTATCTTGGTGAGGGACTCCCGACTGCAGTTTTGATGGTATAGTTTTAATTAACTCTTAAGGGAGGAGACACTGTTATGTAATGTTCTAATGTTTGGGACAAAGCAGAACACTGTGTTGCTTCCTAGAGCCAGAAGTGCCCCATTTCTTGACTAGTAGGTCTAGATGTGGGAAACAATTATCAGGTTTTCCATTCTAGTTTTAGCAGGAAAATAGGAGATCCAGTCCAAAGATCATAAGGGAGTAGTTAATCTCCAATAGCCTCCAAGGTTAGCAACCACTGTCAAGCTCACTAACAATTTAGTGTTATGATTCAAAAGTCACCAATTTTCCATGCTTGATTTAGATATAGGCCATTGCCAAATTACATCAGACTTTTTCGTAACTATGTCTAACAAGAATGTAGAAAAGAAAGCTAGTTTGAACTCTGCTTCTGGTGCCAATGGCATTATATAATGACGTAAGCACTGGTAATTGTGTTTAGCTCAATAACACTTTTAATTATGGTTGATGTCTCCTTCAGAGTCCAAGGATTATACTGATACAAAATAAACAGCTGAAAGTTGAGTGAACACAGCCTTATGGATTTCTATTGCCTAATTAAAGGACAGATACATTGCTTTTCCCACTGTGGCCTCAAGCAAAATAAGTTATTTGTCTATTGTTTGATGGAGAAAGCCACTTTTGTTTCAACTAAGAGACTGGTACCATATATTTTGTCAGTTTTTCCTTTGCATGTGTATTCTCTGCAATATGATAGGTACTTGACTAATTTGTACTAGGGAAAATAAAATAAATTTTTAATGAAGTATCAATACAACTCATCAGCTCCGGGTCATTTTTTTTCTTTTATCCACAGGGCACACAATGAAATGTTGGGGACATATTTTCATACTATTTTTCCATATTTTTCCATTTGAATTCATTACATTTCCTCAGATAGCCCCTAATGCTCATTCTAAATAAAAAATTAAGGAAAATACAAATGCACTCAGTTCATTGATTACTAGCATTCTTGAAATATTTATTTCTTTGAAGAGTTTCATCCATATTTGTTAAACATACAATGAGAAAGTAAATCAATAGCACAATAATTAGAATGAACAATTCTGATTTATGTATAGATTTGTATGGGGTTGTATGGGTGTACATATTGTACATACATAAGACATATATACATACACATACATATTTGTGTGTGTGTGTGTGTGTATGTTTGTACTTCATTAGTCGTTTCACTCCCTGAAAAATATAAAAAAAAAAAATCATTTCTCAAACTTCTGAAAGAAACATGAGGAGAAAACAACGTAAAACTGATTGAAAGATATAGAACTGGTTTTGGTCTTTTGTGCCTCAGGTTTGTGTTTGAGATATCTCTTGCTAAGCCATAAATACTAATTTCTAGAACTAATGGAGTTTATTAACACAAACAAGTCTTATGAAATTTTGATGAACATACTTATCTATATTTTAATGACTGATATAGAAAATGTTATTTTGATGTTGATAGGATCAATCTTCTTGAGTGTCTCCTATTGTAATTCAAATGAACAAACATGTCACAATTTTTTCATTTCCTGAACCTGCTGTGTTCTTACTCAGGATAAAAATCACCCTCCAGAAAGTGTAACAGAAAACTCTTTAGATGTCTGGGTGAATCTGAACAACAATCCTTAGCTCTATTTTCTGTGAAAATGAAACTGAAGTTAAGTCTGTCTAGAAGAGGAGTGAGTCCATATTTAATTTTATATATAAAACATTTTAACACCTAGAGCCAGTAAGTTTCTACGTGAGGGGAAGATTCAGTATAATATTTACTTGGCTTTTACATTTGTAGAAGCATCATTCCAAGAGATACTTAATACTTCAGGCTGTGTATCACAAATTTACTGTTAGGGAGTTTGTTACTGAGCAACAAGAGTAAATGAAAATGAGATGTTTCTTTTTATATTCTAACTTGTAGAATATAAGAAAATGTATCATATTGATGGCATTTGCTTTTGTAAAATAAGTGAGCTTTATTTTAAAATAAATGCCACGTTAATTCTACTAAAAAGAATTATATATACTATACTTTCTCCTTGCCTCCTATAAGCCAGTAAAGATTTTCAGGGTTATAATGTTATAAATATACTACTGAACATGTGGATCACAGCACAGCCAGTTAGGCAAGTTTTGAAAACTGGAATGAAGAGAAAACTCACACAAAATAAAAATTGATTCAATAAATCATTTATAGACCAATGCAATTATATTGTAACCCAGATGAGTTTTGGGGGGCTGAGTAAAGCACCTTCTTCATGATCACACTTCCCACTTCAGCTTTGTCCAATTGCTTTATGTCACATCTGCCTATACTGACTTCTCCTTGAAAGAAATAAATGATTTGACTTCATATTGGGTTACTCAAAAAGAATCACTTTGCCAATTCTATCTAATGACCACAGTTTAATGAGTTCCTATAAAGCTGTGCACAGGAATGGCTGAGACAAATCTTATAAAACTGGGATTGCCCATTACTCATAGTTCATAGAAAACCTCAGATATAAAGGTATAACTTATGTAGAAACACAGGTGGAATCAAGAGATAAACTGTTCTGCCAGTGGGAACTGAGCTGGAGCAGGGAAAGTAATAGGGACTGTATGTTGATTCCTGAGAAGGGGATTGACGAGGTTTAATGGCAATCCTTTAATCTTGGTGCACTGTAGTCAAAATCTCCACTCTAAAACTTTGGAAACTCATAAACAACTAAGTCTTAACAATGAATCAGAGTTCCACCTGGTAAATATATTGACTTTTCTTCTGGGCAAAGACAAGATAGAGTGCGAAATGTGGTTAACCCAGAAAATTATAGGAAGCGTGATTGTCTAGGTAGGGGGAAGGGAATAAAGAAGTGAGAAAAAGGAGGGTTAAGTGAAGGTCAATTTTATGGACAGTTTAATGAAGGTCAGTTAATGATCAAGGGAGTAGAATAATAATTTAATAAAAAAAGAACGAATGTTTAAAATGGTGGAAAATGTTAATATGTATAAGTTTGATGGTGCTGGAAACCAGTACTTTGCTGCCCATTTAACTGACGATAAAGATGGGGAAATAAAACCACAATCAGAGAGACACTATAATGCAGGTCAAAGTTACACACAGTCTGCAGGAGATTTGGTTACCTGTCTGCAGAGAAGAAAGGAAGTACAGGATATGGCTAAAGGAAAAACTATTTCTATTTCCCTTTTAGCAGGTGATTAAGTTGAGCACCTTAGAAACTATTTATGCAATCTAAATTTTTATGCATATAAATCAGGTCAGAAATTCAATATGATATTTTGATACCTGTATCCAGTGCAGAACAAGCACCATGTGAATAAGTGTGGTCATATAAGAGAGAGAACAGTTATTGAAATGAATTTTATTCTCTTGCTGAAAATTAAGTTAATAAAGCAGAATAATTGTAAAAATATATGCTACTCTTTACTAGAACAGATCATATTTCAATACTTTTATCTTAAATGGTTGATGCTAGCTTTGTTCCTATTCAGATTTTCAAATACAGCAAATTACTGTGAAAGGCACTGCCTGCAAATTGATTTCAGAGACCATCCACCACTCTTGAATCAAAGAGTTCCCTGACCCTTGAGAAAGAAAAGTTTAGTCAATAATAAAATTCTGAATTGCTATTCTTTTTCTGGGGGGGGACCTAGATAGCATACCTTATACTCTATTTTTTCTGTTCCTAATTATATGATGGATATAAAGTTAATTACTATATTTTTTGCTTTGATTTGCTTATAATAAGGAGCATGTGTAAAGCTTTCCTGGCATGTGGAGCATAGTTTCTCCAGAAAAGTGCATGACCACACATCTAGACAACTTGCACTCTCTATAGACCTCTCTATAGATCAAAGAATCAGGGATCTCAAAGGGCAACTACACTATTTTCCCAGATCCCTAGTATTATGTTTGTGTTCTCATTAAGAAGATCTTATTTTTATGCCTATTTTTCAAGCTAATAATGCCATATAGGATAGGTAGCATTTGAAAGAGAGACTGAGATTTCACATAAAGAGAGACCTAGATCCCCTCATATAAATTGATTCTACTCTGTAATATGTAAGATCGTGCCTAAAAAAGGAAAAAAAAAGGATGAAATTTATCCATCAAGTTTCATTCTCCATAAGAAATCGTTCCCCTTACCCAAACGCATTTCTCAATTTGGCGCATTTGTTTGCTTTAGGTTGTTTCAATATAAAAAAGTGAAAACACTTAAAGAGACTTGCATGGTTCTTCTATGAGAAGTAAAAACCATTTACACTGCAGTTCTTGTCACACCCACAGTGTTCCCCTTATCTTATGTCCATGGTGAATTTTTATTTTGAGAAAACATCCTTTGTCAGCAAATGTCTCATGGGGTCTTGAAGTGGGAGTTTCTGGTTTTGTTGGAGACTCCATTCTGTCATATGATTTTTTTTTCTGGAAAATGTCTTTTGAGAGGATGTTTTACTGAAGCAAACCATGGAAGATATTTAGCTAAGAACAGACACATGGTGGTTTTTCAGGAAGTTGTCTGGTGACTGGGCATGGGATGTTTTGCTGGAGCAGATGCTTGAGAGGACTTGTGATTTTTGGAAAGCATGTGAGTATAACCATAGAGACAATGGAGAATGCTCATGCATTGGTTTGTCTTGTAACTCGTTGCTGGTCACCTTTGGGCTTCTCTGATGCTGGTATTTAATGAAGCTGTTCTTCACTGATGATACTCTTTCATTGGTTCACCTTGCTTTTGTTGCTAATATTTCCTTGTAAATTTGTAGACAGAAAGAACTTCTAGTGATATTACAATTTCTTCTTACCACTTTATGTGGACTGGTGTAAATTGGCAGAGACATGTGGTTTCTTGTGGATCAAATTACTGCTATTAATTCATATTTGGTGTTAGCAAGTAGATTGCACTGCCACTGCTGATTTGTTTGATGCTTTTCTAGTAGACTGGACTGCTTAAAATGAAGGTTGGAATTGTCCCCCTAGCCCCCAAAACACTATAAGTAGGTATCCTCTGTTTTGTTTCATATTAACCATTCTTTTCCCCTTTTACTAGAGTGTGGGATGAAATGAGGTTAAAGAGTTAAAGTAACATAACTATAGTAAGTTTGAAAAATCTAAGACTATAACGTCTGTTAGGTAAAAGACAGAACTCATGACTTCTTTATCATAGAAAAGACATGTGAACTTATAAGAATTCTTTTAGGCCAGAAAGTGGGAGAGGGCGGGGTGGCAGGCATGGGGAGGGGGGAGGCAACAGGGGTTTGTTTTT
>NW_022196905.1:15799795-15828323 GCF_008632895.1 Mastomys coucha
AAAAAAAAAAAAAAAAAAAAAAAGAATTCTTTTAAACCCTTCATCTAGAATTCCATATAAGTGTAGATATTTACATAATTTCCACCCTACCACCTCCCTCTCAAACTTTTCCCATGCCTGAATCCCTTTCAACTTCATGGCCTACTATTTAAATATATGTACTCTGAGGAGCCCATTTAGTGTTGCTAATATACATGTGTGTTTTGGAATGATCATTTAAGATTGGATAACCTCGGTGTCTCTTCCCTAGGGACTAACTATTCACTCTCTCAGTAGTCATTGCTTGCCTGTAATGTTTCTTCTAGATGTGGAGCCTTGTGAGATTTACCTTACATGTGTTAACTAGTACTATTGCTGTGCAAGAATGTTTTAGGTGTCTGTGTTGTTAAGATTTTATAGGTATGATTTTCTGTCATATGTAGAAGATATCTCATGGTAAATTTCCTGATCATCTTTAAATATCTTTAAATATCTTTAAATCTTTCCACCCACCTCCAACTTAAGCACTGTGCCTTATCTGTAAGGATATTGTACAAAGTCTGGTGTTTTCTGAATTTTGACCAGTTTTTGAAAATGGGTAGATCTTAGAATGAAGATAATACCAAGTATATTGAGATAAATTTACGTGCATTTGTCATTGTTGTTGTTTCTTTTGTGTCTGCATCCTGGTATGTGAGTACAAGTAAAATTTTTGTTGGTTTGTTATAATATCTTATAGTTTTTATGCAATGATCTCTCAATGTATTAGGACAGATACAATTTTGGAGTACATTAAGATTATCCACCAAATTTTCTTTACACAATGGTGGGAATGTGATAACTAATATCCCCATATGTGATATTTATGATTCTGATTTTCAGAAGTTTAGAGTTAAATAACCAAAATCTGAGTATTATCTGAAACAGATTGCAATAGAGGTTATGAAATTGAAATCATTCCTTAAATTTCATGTAAACTCAAACTTAAAACTTCTGTAAAGTTTTGTGACATAAAATAGTTTCTTCAAGCCAAACATGTTGGAAAGGCTGTGATGTATTTCCCAATCCTGCATAACCAATCTTGAAGGTTGTCTCAGGAGTGGAGCATACCCAGGGTTCAGTCCCATGGGTTGAATCTCTAAAACTCTGAAAAGTTTATGTTCTTTGCAGATGTAGGGTAAACAAGTTTTAGAATACGAAAACACAAATGTTAACAAAATTTTAAAAATGGGCAGGCAGACAGTCAAACAAACACACAAAGAAACTGTTCATTAATGTTAGACATTGTGTCTTGAACCATGGGTTTATACCAAGTTTCCTTGGAAAACAGAGTTCATCACTCACCATTGCTCCAGGACCCATTAGAAGGATCTTGCCCCTCTATTGAAAGCAGCTGAAACCTTGTCTTCTTGTGACTGACTGATTCTGTTTTTTTGAATTATTAGTTAACTATTCTATTAATTTACAGGCCAAATATCCCCCTTTCCATGTTACTACCTCACAAAGTTTGTCTACCACCTCCTCTCCCCTTTGCCTCTGAGAGAGTGTCTCTGCAGGATTCCCACTCCTTCGAACATCAAGTCCCTAAAAATATTAGGCACATCCTCTCCTTCTGAAGACAGACAACACAGTCTTCTGCTACATACTAATGAGGCAGCTTCAGACCCCAACCATATAGACTCTTTCATTGATGGATCAGTCTCTGGGACCTTCCAGGAGTCTTGGTTAGTTGACACTCTTGATTTTCTTATGTTGTTGCCATCCCCTTCAGCTCATTCAATACTTCTCCTAATTCTTCCAGAAGAGTCCCTATCCTCAAATGAAAACTTGGCTGTATCTGCATCTGTCTCAGTCAGCTGCTGATAGACTCTCTCAGACTACAGCCTTGCTAGGCTCCTGTCTGTAAGCACAACATTGTATCAGTAATAGTCTCAGGGTTTCATGCCTGCTTGTGGGATGGATCCCAAGTTGGGCCTTGCATTCGTGGGCCATTCTTTCAGTCTCTGCTCCAATTTTGTCACTGTATTTCTTTTAAACAGGAGCAATTTTGTGTTGACTATTTTCAATGTGTATTGGTATCCCTCTGGGCCCTGTCTAACTACTAGGTGGTCTTTTCATGTTCCATATATCCACTGTTGTGCATTTCAGAAAAGGTGTACATTGAGTCCTGGTAGTCTCCCTCATCAGACAGCTCTGGGACTCTCAAGAGGTTCACAGCACCTCCAATCCCAGGCAGCTATTTGTTTTGACTCATTCTCCTGGCCCTCTAGGCTTCTCTCCTGTTTCCCCTCCCATTCCTGATCTTGTCTCACTTTTCCCTACCACTTCTACTCTCCCACCCAGGTTTCTCTTTCCCTCTGTCTCCTATGATCATTTTCTTTCTTCTTCTTTAGTGAGATTGAAGTATCCTCACTTGGGTCTTACTTCTGGTGAATTTCTTAGAGTCTGTGGGGTGTATCATGGGTATTCTGTACTTTTTGCCAAATATCCCCATATCAGTGAGTATATACCATGTATGTCCTTTTCAGTCTAGATTACCTCACTCAAGATGATATTTTTCTATGTCTGTCCATTTGCCTGCAAAATTCATGATATCCTTGTTGTTTTGTAATAACTGAATATTATTTCATTGTATAAAGGAGCACAGTTTTCTAAATCCACTCTTCTGTTGAAGGGCGTCTGTTTCCAGTTTCTAGCTATTATGAATAAGGCTGCTATGAACATAATGGAGCATATGTCCTTGATATATTGGGGTACATCTTTTGGGTATATACTCAGGAACAGTATACTGGGTCTTCAGATAGAATCATTTCCAATTTTCTGATACCTTCTTCAAGTTTTTTATTTAGATTTGTATAATTGATTGGTAAGACTTACCCCAAGATATTTTATAATTTTGTGGCTGCTGCATAAAGTATTATTACCTCTTTCAGTTCATTCTTCATTTGTATATAAGATGCCTACTGATTTTCTGAGTTAATTTGGTATTTTCTAAGTTGCTGAAAGTTTTTTTTTTCATCAGGTATAGGAGTTTCCTAATGAAATTTATGGTCACTTTTCTCACTGTCATACTATCTGCAAATAAAACTAACTACTTTGACTTCCTCCTTCCAAATTTATATCTCTCATGGTCTTCTTCATTAATACCATTGTTCTCACTAAAAGTTCAAGTACTAGTTCAATAAATGTGGAAAGAGTGGGCAACCTTTTCTTGTTCCTGTTGGTAGTCAAATTACCTTGAGTTTCTTTCCCTTGAAGTTGATATTGGCTATAGAATTTTGGTAAACAACCTTTATTTTATTTAGGTATATGTTTTATTCTGTAATCTTTTTAGTACACTTATCATAAGAAGATATAAGAACACTTTCAAGGTCTTTTTTTGCAGGTAATGAAATAGTTGTGTGGTCTTTGTCTTTCAATTGGTTTATTTGGTGGATTACATTTATCAACTTACTCTTGTTGAATCATTCTTGCCTCTCTGGATAATAACTGTCTTGATCATGCTTGATGATATCTCTGATATGTTGTTGGATTTGTTTTGCAAGTACTTTATCAAAAATTTTGTATCCATGTATACAATGGAATTTGGTCTGTAATTTCCTTCCTGGGGGAGGTCTTTATGTGGGTTTTTTGGGGGGTAATTCTGGCTTCATTTTTTAAAATGTGCTTTGTTCCTTTGGTTTCTTTGAACATTATTAAACATTTTTATTTCTATATCAATTGTAGTATTAGTTTTTGCTATTTACACAAGTGAGAAACTAGATCTTTATATTTTGGTCAAAAATTAATTTTGAATTTTGTTAAACAACTTATAGTATTCAAAGTAAGATTCTTATGATATCATAATATTAATAAAAAGTAAAAATGGGTGGTAAGCTTAGAAATGTAAGGAAAATAGGTTTATAAATGTTAAATAAGATTTTCTGGTTTTACTAAAGGTTTTGTAAGTGCAAAGTCAAATTCTTTTTCTCAGAAGGTAATAGACAAAGGTGGCTCTGGCCTCTGTTGTCCAGGATAACCTGTGGCCTTGCTTGTCTTCTTCCACCATACTGGAGTTGGGTGTCTAGCTCCGTGAAGAAGACATTCATTTCAGAACAACCTTTGATTAACCTGCTTGGTCAAAACATCAGAAGAATAAACAGCAGCAGAAAACCCTCAAATGTACCTGGAGGCAAGCAGTGGGGCAAATGTCAAATTGACAGGAGCTTTTGTTCTCCTATTACTTGAGCTGCTCCACTCTCAAGGTCATGGCACCTTCTAAGCTGATTTTGTTTGAGAGTAGTATGAGTGATTTTCCACTAACAGCAGCCAACTCTTCAGATAACTTTACACTTGTGTTCATATTGAAGCCACAGCTCTCCAGACCCATTGCTGAAGCATCACATTTATTATTGATTCATAAAGGACTGAATATTTTACTTACTTTTCTCATTCATATCACATATAATATTAATAAAAAGTAAAAATTAATTAGAGTCATGATGGTCTCTGTCTCAACACCTTGATGAACTATGGCAAACATGTGCATATAAGTTAGTCGATTTTATATTAATTTCATTTTATTCTTATATTATGATTATATAATATCCAAGATTGTTCTTACACTAATAATATTCCTCTGTCTCAACATCCTAAGGTGTAAGATAACAGGTATAATCCACTTTGCCCAGTCTACAAGCCTTTAGGAAATATGTAAAGTCACTTCTCTAAGTATAATTTTCTGAGGTAATATACTAATTTGCTAAAGATTAAAGTAACTTTCCCAAGTCCCATGGTTAAGTGTTCTAATTTTTATCTATGTATTTTCTATACTACACACACTCTAATTCAGAAATATAAAATTGCAGCTAGTTGATCTACTGTAAGCATGGTGTTCTATATAAGAGCTCCCCTCGGTTTATTAAAAATGGCTTGCTTGTATTTGACAAATGTGACATTATAGAATAAAAATAAATGCCCTTGAGACCATATTTATTCTCTGTCCTAGTTCCTCTTCTCACTTTGTCATGTGAGTATGTACTAATATAAAATCTATTATTATCTGGTTGAATATGTATGGTAAGTTTTGATAAAAAATTTTAGATATAAATGATTCTGATTGCACGAAACATTCTATAGAGCAGCCATATTAATTACTTTTCTCACTAATTTGACAAAATATCTGACATGAGGAATTGAGAAGGACATTTTTGTGCTCACATTATGAGAAAGTAATAGATGATGGAAGTAAGGCAGAGTGGATGGAATATGAGATTTGTTACTTTGTATCAACACCCAGAAAGCTGATGAGGAACACAAGCACTCAATTATTTTGCTTACCTATTTATTTAGTCTGGGATCTCAGACTATGGTTTGCTACAAACAACTTTTAGTATGACTCTTCCATCCCCAGTTTAACTTCTCAGGAAAGCTTTTGTACCCATGACCAGAGAAGTAAAGTAAAGCTGAGAAAGAAGATTAATGTCCAAACCATAAAAGCCACAGACCAAAAAAAAAAAAAAAAATTAACACATTAATGAATTGGTTCTTTCATTAGTAAACTATAAAATATAATTTACTGTAAAAATTGTAATACTTCCATGAGTGAATTTATATTCTCTACTGGCTCTATCTTATGTATCTGGATGTACATAATGTATGATCATTTAAAAGAGCATTCCTTCTAGATATAAGTAGCCATGTAATGCACATTTATTGACCAGGGAGTACGAAGAGTCTGTTTTTCTTCTGGGGGGGGGGTCAGGATTTTAATATAGTATATAGGCTTCTTCTTTTTTTATTTTTTGAGACAGGGTTTCTCTGTATAGCCCTGGCTCCCCTGGAACTCACTTTGTAGTACAGACTGGCCTCGAAATCAGAAATCTGCCTGCCTCTGCCTTCCAAGTGCTGGGATTAAAGGCATATGCCACCCCTACTCAGCAATACATAGGCTTCTATATCACATTTTCAAAAGAACAACAAAAAAGAAAACATCAGGAAAAAATAAAAGTCCTTAAAAATTATACGGATATGTAATATGTTTTATTTTATAAAGTCGAAGTCACTGTGTGTGAGATACTGCCCAGTTAAGACTAGCAGTAATATACCCTTCAATCACTATCAAAGCTATACAACCTTTTGTCTCTAGATCCATGTTCTGAACATCTAAGGTCACTTTGTCTTTATTTGGACATTTAGCCTTCAAAGCTATTCTAGAGGTACATGGAGATATCATGAGTTTAAAGGATCCCTAGGTATTCAAAATTAAGCTAGATATGACTTCTTTGTGACAAAAGTATTGTTTCAAACAGAAATAGTGGACAGCTGCTTTCTTATTATTTCCATGTATGAAGGGTTTTATTTTTTGTCAGTCTTTCTAAGATTGCAGTACATATTTTTACATTTTCATGCTGGAAGAACTGACATTCTCTTTTCATATGTCAAGCCACAATTGCCTAATGGTGGCAAAAGGTTCCTGACTAGTTACTTAGTTCATTTCTTGCCTGCTCTGGTGAGAATCCTTAAATGAAGCATAGTGTAAATAATGCTCACCTCCTCTTAGTATAAAATTATTTATACAGACATGACTTTGATGTGTATAAATATGTGAATATGATAAAATTATTCATGGAGACAAGAGGCTAAATTCTCTTGGAATTGGAGTTATAGGAAGTAATGAACTGTCAAATAGATTTTGGAAACTAATCCACCATCTTCTACACCCCAGCCCTTGGCAGTACCTCTTTAAGTCATGGATATTAGAATGACTTCATTCAGCTTCTTTGATTCCCATTGCCTATCTTGTTTATAGATAAACCACAAAACCTTGACTGAATGTGAAATGGCATATTCTCTTGATTTCTGATATCATAGAAAAGATCATGGCTGTTTTTAATTAGCAGGAGTCTGAGTTGATCACTGCCCTAATAGCCAGGCTGATGTTCAGGTGTCTCCCTCCATAAAAATACCATCAGTTAGCACAGTCTCTAAAATGCAGCTGCCTCTAGATTCAGAATATGGCCTGAGATAACCATAAAAAATAATATTTGAAAATGTAATATTCAAGGACATTTACAATATTCAAGGTTTGGCATTTTTTTAAAATACAGAAATGTTTTTCCAACTGAAGAAACCTCAAACTGATATGCTAAATAATATCTAAATTGTAAGTGGCTCCTGAGAGAATTTTTCTTTTGTTCTATATATTACAGCTTCTAATTTAGAAATGGCAATACTCTTAAAGAAGAAAGAAAGAAAAAAAAGAAAGAAAGAAAGAAGGAAAGAAAGAAGAAAGATGAAAAAGGAAGAAAGAAAGAGAAAAAGGAAGAAACAAAGAAAAAGAAAGAAAGAAAGAAAGAAAGAAAGAAAGGAAGAAAGGAAGGAAGGAAGGAAATATAGGAAGGAAGGAAAATGCAGTAAATCTGCATTATGACAAAATTATATTATTACTAGACCTAAAAATTGAGTAATAGCTACCCCTTTTTGGAATTTATCAAGAAGACATTGTACATTGTTTAAATCAATGTGTTTTAAGCAAGTATGATTTCACTCTAACTAATTTTTACTGTCTTGTGAATAAATAATATCTCAATTTTAAAATATTTTATTGAAAAATGTTTTTGTACAATATGTTTGATCATGTTTTTCTTTCCACAAGGTACTCCCCACTCCCTACTTATTCAATTTCATGATCTCCCTTTCTAACTTTCCCTTTTACTCTCAAAAATCAATACAAAACTATAAAATCTGAACAGCTAAAATAGGGCAAAATATTCTAAAATACAATGAAATTAAAGGCCCACAAAAAGGCTTAGATGTGATGTAGAGAGAATAGCTAAAAACAACTACTAGTTTTCCTATCCAGGTCCCTTTAATTTCCTAATCTTCACTTATTGCTCTGGCTAGTATTTCCAGTATTATATTGAAAATTATCAAAACATGCAAGTTAAAACAACTTTGAAAGTTTCAGTTCACCCAGTCAGAATGTTTAAGCTTTACAAATAGCAGGCAACAAATACTAATGAGGTTGTAGCAAAAGAGAAACCCTCATTCCCTGCTGTCGGAAAAAAACAATCAAAGGACCTACTCTGGAAATTAGTAAGGAGGATCCTCAAAAAAAGCTAAAGCAGAAACACACCATATGATCCAGATATACTCCTAGTTGGCATATGACCAAAGTGCTCAAAATCCTATTCTACAGATAAATTCTCAGCATTGGTACCCTTTTCTAAATAGCCAGAAAATGGTTACAACAAAAATGTCTGTCAATGAATGGATAGCAAAAATGCAGTTTATTTAAATAGCTAAATACTATTCAGATGTAAAGATAGGTAAACTTGCATGTAAAAGGATATATTTAGAAAAGATGATATTGAATAAGATAAACCAGACCCAGAAAGAGAAATATTTTCTCTTAACTATGATTCTTAGATCCAAATCCTCAGATGTGAGTGTTACATATGGAGAACCCACAGAAACTGAGAATGCATAAAGGAACCATGGGTATGTTATTGAAGATGTCCTGAGAGGATAGGATAAATGTGATATGAAATGGAAAATGAAAATTGAGTAACAGACTCTAGGTGGTTATGAGGAAGGGAGAACAATAAAGACTAATAGGGACAATAACAATGTTTGAAAGGCTCAAGGAATCATATTATTTTATATATACGTAAAATTATACACAGTACATATTAGTACTTTTCTTAGGGTTTTACAGCTGTGAACAGACACCATGCCCAAGGCAACTCTTATAAGGATAACATTTAATCAGGGCTGGCTTACAGGTTCAGAGGTTCAGTCCACTATCATCAAGGTGGCAGCATGGTAGTGTCAGGCAGATGTGGTACAGAAGGGGTTGAGGGTTCTACATCTTCATCTAAATGCCACTAGGAGAAGACTGGCTACAAGGCATCTAAGAATGTGGGTCTTAAAACTACAGGCCTGAGTGATACAACTCCTCAACACGGCCATACCTCCTAATAGTGCCACTCCCTGAGCCAAGCATTTCAAACCAGCACATCCAACTCCTTGGACCCAATAAGCTTGTTCAAACATGAGTCTATGGGGGCCATACATAGCTATAACATAATGTAAAATTCATTTCATACAACTTCAATAGTCCCCATAGTCTATAGCAATCTCAACAATGTTAAAAATCCAAAGTTCAAAGTCTCTTCTGAGATTCCAGAAGTCTCTTAACTGTAATATCATATAAAATCAAAACTACTGGACCAAAACTTAGCTGGGTGGGATCCTGACCAATAGTACCACTTTACTTATTTCTTTATCTTCTTAAAAATATAATTCAGCTCCATTTCTTTTTCCCATGCCCCTTTATTACTTGAACCATATATTTTATAATTTTCCTTTCTTATCTTGTTCCTTTTCATTAAAATATTCTTCATAAGACTAAACCAGAGAATAATGTCCTTGCTGGATTTTTTTGAGACTTTCTTTTTAAATGCAATTAATATAAATCCTTTTACTTTAGCCTCACATAGACTCTTCATATAAAGGCAAAGAGCAGCCACATTCTTTATCAAAATATCATAACAACAGCTTTTGTGCACATACTGAACTCCTTCACCACTGAAACCTCCTGCCTGGTTTAAATCACTCACAGCAACAAAGTCTTCCATATTTCTACAACAATAGCCCATTAAGACCCACTTCAACATTCCACTGTTTTCCAGATCTAAAGTTCCAAAGTCCACATTCTTCCAAACAAAAATATGATCAGACCTATCACAGCAATTCCCCAGTCCGTGGTACCAAATTCTGTCATAGTAAACAGACACAATGACCAAGGCAACTCTTTTTTTTTTTTTTTTTTTTTTTTTTTTGGAAATGGTGTTGCATTCTTTTATTGGATATTTTCTTTATTTACATTTCAATTATTATCCCTTTTCATGGTCCCCCCTAGAAGATCTCTATCCTATCCCCCTCCCCCTGCTTCCAGATGTCCTTCAACAGAGGAATGGATACAGAAAATGTAGTACATTTACACAATGGAGTACCACTCAGCTATTAAAAACAATGCATTCATGAAATTCTTAGGCAAATGAATGGAACTATAAAATATCACCCTGAGTGAGGTAACCCAATTACAAAAGAACACAGATGGTATGCACTCACTGATAAGTTGATATTAGCCCCAAAGCTCCAGATACCCAAGATACAATTAACAGATCACATGAAGCTCAAGAAGAAGGAAGACCAAAGTGTGGGTACTTTGGTCCTTCTTAGAAAGGGGAACAAAGTACTCAAAGGAGCAAATATGGAGACAAAGTATAAAGCAGAGACTGAAGAAAAGTCCATCCAGAGACTGCCCCAACCTGGGATCCATTCCATATACAGACACCAAACCCAGACACTTTTGTAGATGCCAAGAAGTGCTTGCTGACAAGAGCCTAGTATAGCTGTCTCCTGACAAATGCAGAGGTGGATGCTCTCAGCCAACCATTAGGCTAAGCATGGGGTCCCCAATGGAGGAGTTAGAGAAAGGACTGAAGGAGCTGAAAAGGTTTACAACCCCATAGGAAGAACAACAATATCAACCAACCAGACCCCCTAGCACTCCCTGGGACTAAGTCACCAACCAAAAAGTACACATGGGGGAACCCATGGCTACAGATGAACATGTAGCAGAGAATGGCCTGTCAGGCAATAATAGGAAGAGAGGTTCTTGACCCTGTGAAGGCTTGATATATGCCCCAGTGTAGGGCCATTTGAGGGCAGGGGGTCAGGAGTGGTTTGGTAGATAGGGGAATACCCCCATAGGACCAATGCAACTCTTATAGAGATAACATTTAATTATGACTGGCTTACAGATTCAGAGGTTTAGTCTAGTATCATCAAGGCATCCAGAATGGCAGCATCTAGGAAGGTATGGTACAGGAGGAGGGAAGAGTTCTACATATTCATCTGAAGGGTGCCAATAGAAGACTGGCTTTCAGGCAGCTAGTATGAGGGTATTAAAGCCCAGGTACAGCGTGATACACTTCCTCCATCAAGTCAACACCTACTCTAAATAATTTATCCACTTGAGATGACAATACTTTTTACAATAAAAATTGAATAACAATACCCCAGCATCAGAATGAGAAAACTCCTCTTGAATGATCTCTCATAGTAGTTGAAGTAACTACCTAAATAAAGAAACTATTGATATAGCCTCGTGTTACCTCTCAGAGTTTGAGGATGGCTATACTTTCTGAAGAACATGAGTCTTCTGGTTGTAAGAACTGGTTGGTTCAAGATGGACATGAAATCTTCTTTTCTGTAGCCTTGATGGTATTAGAAAGTACTATACAAACTTACAAGAAAGGGGAACAACTAAACAGTCCTAAAATGTTAGCACCTAACACCACAACATAGGAAGATATACTAAATATGCATGAAGTATCCATCACATGCCCATGATTACTAACAACTCCCCAACTGGACCAAAGACCTAAGCATCAGAAGAGAAACCATGGCTGCTACTGAAATCTAGCCAGATACCCTGTGACAGAGATCTCACAAGTCTTAGATAAGGATCTACTACCAAAACCTTGCTATACCAGCACAATTCCATGTTACTCTCCAGATTTTATCTTTATCCTTACATATACCTACTACCCCTCAACAAAGAAGCCTTTAATTACAGCAAATAAAATGGGCACAGTGCAGAAATGAGCAAATTGTGGGGGAGCTCAGTTCAACAGATATATCTATATCACAGCCTCCTGCTCTGATAATGTAGAGAAAAAGGGAGTAGAAGAATTTTAAGAATCAGAATACCAGGAAACCTGATGACAAAATGTCACTCCTAGAAATGGCTACATAAATAAGACTAGAAAACCAGCAGATACAATAAATGTATTAAAAACGTCTTAACATGGAAGGCAGAATTTTTTTTGAGGTTCTATCCCCCAGGAAAAAATTTCAGAAAACTAATCAACTCTGGGAAAATGAGAATTAGTTTCTTACAGGTTTGAGTCCCCTAATTTGTTGTCAAATAGAGTGTTCAGCCCTGAAATTATATACACACACCCAAACAGCAAAAATACATTCAGCAGGTTGTATATTTGGATATAGACACAATAACAGTGGCAGCAACAACAACATTAAGAAATAAAAAACAAAAACAAAAACAAATCAGAGTGTATCAACTTAAGAGGAGATAGTCATGCATGGAAGTTTGCAGGAAGAGTCATGGAAAGGATAAAGGGATGAAATGAAAGGAGGTTATGATATAATCCTGCTTTAGTGAAAATAATACTTTAAATTTTTTAAAATAAAATGAGAAAGAACAGTCACTGGTGAATAATAGTATACTATGGGTACAAGTCTAAAGCTGTTAGAAACAAACAGTAGCTTAGCATTAGGGGACAGGACTAAGCCAAAACTTAGAGGGTTTTTTTTTATCTAAAATCAAATTATATATAACTGTAATAATTATTGGGAAAAAACTTTGTTCATCCTGTTTGTACTGTTTGAGCTAATTAATACCCGTGTGGTTTCATCATCCAGGAAGCAAAATTTACAACAGGATGGGCATAAAACAATATGGCTTCCACCTCACACCAGTCAGAATGGCTAGGATAAAAAACTCAGGTGACAGCAGATGCTGGAGAGGTTGCAGAGAAAGAGGAACACTCCTCCATTGCTGGTGGGATCACAAGCTGGTACAACCACTCTGGAAATCAGTTTGGCGATTCCTCCGGAAATTGGACATAGTACTGCCAGAGGACCCAGCTATACCACTCCAAGGCATATACCCAGAAGATCATCCAACATGTAATAAGGACACATGCTCCACCGTGCAGTCTTATTTATAATAGCCAGAAAGTGGAAACAACCCAGATGTCCCTCAACAGAGGTATGGATACAGAAATTGTGGTACATCTATACAATGGAGTACTATCAGCTATTAAAAAACTGAATTCATGAAATTTTTAGGGAAATGGATGGATCTGGAGGATATCATCCCAAGTTAGGTAACCCAAACTCAAAAGAACACACATGGTATGCGCTCTCTGATAAGTGGATATTAGCCTAGAAGATCGGAATACAAAAAGTACAATCCACAAACCACAAGAAACTCAAGAAGTAGGAAGACCAAAATGTGGATACTTCATTCCTTCTTAAAAGGGGGAACAAAATACCCATGGAAGGAGTTGCAGAGACTAACTATGGAACAGAGACTGAAGGAAGGATAATCCAGCCTGATATAGCTATCTCCTGAGAGGCTCTGACAGTACCCGACTAATACAGATGTAGAGGCTCACAACCATTCATTGAACTGAGTACAGGGTCCCCAATGAAGGAGCTAGAGAAAGGACCCAAGGAACTGAAGGGTTTGCAGCCCCTTAGGACGAACAACAATATGAACTAACTAGTACCCTCAGAGCTCCCATGGACTAAAACACCAACCAAAGAGTACACATGGTGAGACTAATGGCTACAGCAGCATATGTATAGTAGAGGATGGCCAAGTTGGTCATCAATGGGAGGAGAGGCGCTTGGCCCTGTGAAGGTTCTATGACCCAGGGTAGGGGAATGACAAGACCAATAAGCAGGAGGTGGGGTAGTGAACAGGGGGAGAGGGAACAGGGGTTTGTTTTTGTTGTTGTTTTTTTTTGTTTGTTTTGTTTTTTTGGAGGGGAAACTGGGAAAGGAGATATCGTATGACATGTAAATAAAGAAAATATCTAAAAAAAAATATGACTTCCAAACACAGGCACAGTATCTGAAGCTTCATTTATTAGAATCTACATCAAGGAAATAATTTATTAACTTATCAGTATTATCAAAAGGAATATTTTAGTCACCCCCTTTGAAATTATGTATCATGTCTACAAAGAAGCCGCAGAGTGTGGGAGCAGCAAGATCATAGGAATTCGTAGAAAGAGACCTCTGGCATTTCCCACTACTCTAAGTGATGCTGGAAGAGAGCAGAGCATGGGAATGTGTGGGTTGAAGACTTTGTTTACGTGGCATTACAAGCATGTGTGGAGATGGTGATGAAACTGCAAAAATTCTGTCCATCTTGATTAATCAGTTGGAGGAAGGTATTGGAGAGTTTCTTCCTTTGTTTTTTAAGTAGAAACTCAAATGACCAGGACTGTGGGCATACTCCTTTGACTGTATGGATGAACATGTAATCAACAAGGATGCTTGGCATGGTTCTAATGACTAAATTTACTTTACTAGATACTCACGGCATGCAGAGAGACAGATCAGGAACCATGTAGAATGCACTGGCGGTACAAGGAGTTAAGAAAAATATTTTTTTGGAGAAGTAAAAAATTGGAACTTCATTGGTTAAGAGATGGAAAGGTTGTTCTCAGGTTATTTAAATAGATCAGGAATCCCTATCTTTGCATCTACTAAGGAAAGGTGATGTATCACTTGCACAGTCAGAAATGATAGAGCTTGTGATGCAAACACTGCCTTTTTGGAAGAAAAAATAGGATTTATTCATAACTGAGTTCTCACTGTAGAATTTGTAAATCCTTTCACTCTTGCACAAAATATTTGTTTTCTTTTTAGTTACATGTATATTTTTGTATGTGCAAATTATTAAAGGTGCAACTTAGTTCAAAAAGGAGGCATCAGATCCCTAGAACAGTTACTATAGGCAACTGTAAAATAATAATGATAATAATAATAATAATAATAATAATAATAATAACCCTTCAGACCAAGAGCCTGAGACTAGATAGACCAGAGTCCTAGCAGAAAATGAAATATTACTGTTGTTAAAAGATAATAATTTTAAAGAAAGCTAAAAAGGTCTCCTAATGGGATTCTGCTATATTTGCATCATAGGTTTCTTTGAAACATATTCAGAGAAAATTGCTCTAGTAGCAGATGGGTACAAATACAGAGACCATTAGCCTTTATGCAGAGATTTAGAGACTTTGGAACACTAAGTACTAAATGGGATGTCTCAATCAAATCCCTTCACTGCCCCACCAGGAGGCCTGCAGAAGAAGAAGCAGAATGAGTACAATAGTCAGAGGGGCTGGAGGACCCAAATGCCCTTTAAATCAACATGACCCAAGCTCATATGGACACATATGTGTGTGTGTGTGTATACATACATATATATATATATATATATATATATATATAAAATTTCTGAGTGTATGAAATACAGGGTCCATGATTCTTATGGTTTCTCTTGGGCTTCCTTCTTTATTTTGATTGTTTTGCTCAATTTGATATATTTTTAACTTAATATATTTTATTTTATGCTATTTTTCCTAAAAATCATGTTTGTTTTCTAATAGTGGATTCAGATGTGAAAGGAGAAGGGGGAAAACTGGGAGGAATCTAGAAGAGGGAAAACTAGAAGGCACAGAAACGATATTTGATACATATTATATGAAAAACTATATATTTTCAATAAGTGGAAAAAAAGAAAAGAGAAAAAAAAGTCAAATTCCAGTACCCTGAAAAAGCAGCAGTATTGTAGATACTGAATTATATCTCAGAGGCCCAACAGTTTTAATATCTTTTTAGTTCTGGATATTTATGTTATTTTTTTCAAGCACTTGATAAACTTGAATCATAATGGAATTTGTTAACAATAAAACTACAAGTTCTACATTATATAAAATTTGAGGGGGGAATATAATATATATATTATTTTCCCCAATTCCCTTTAATCCCCCTAAACCCTTGTGTATATTCTTCCTTGCTCTGTTTCTTATTCAAGACTTCCTTTGTCATTAATTATGATATATAATATATTCTATATGTATTCCTAAATATATAAATGAGCATCACAATTTTTAAGCTTTTGTTTAGAAACTCCCTTTCTCTAAGAAGAAATAAATCAGTGACTTTCTAACTGACTGAGGATTGCTCATGTGGTATTTACAGCTCTTAAGTTGGGCTATGTCAACTTTTGGTAGCTTTGAAGAGTGAATAAACTTCATGTATTTCAATCCTCGCTGTTATACAGTAAAAAAACAAAAAACGATTCTATATGGCCCAAAATAGAATCCTTTTAATTCTTAGTCAATATTTGATATTACAGGTAAAAAGAAATGCATTCAGCCTTGGCAGGAGGAAGAATTGCTTGTGCAATATATAGTGTATAAAAATAAATTTCCTTTTTGATATTTTATAGCAGTTATAAGCTCTTTTTTAAATTAAAACTCTAGCTAAAAAATTTAAATTTTAAATATATGTAGGTCAATTTTGTTGAAGGTTTTCCTATTTCCTAATTTTATGTTTATTATTGTTATTATAATTTCACTTTTTCGTGCAGGAAACTGAACACAGTGCCTCACAAACTGTTGGGAAACTGTCCTCTGTTACTGAGATAATCTTCTGTTCTTTTATTACCTCCATTATTAGTCTTTAGATGAAATCTCACATTGATATAAAAATATGCATTTTTCAGATAAAAAATTTTAAAAAGAATGAGAAGGTCGGATGAATCTTTGAAGTTGGAATTTTCATGTGATTTTAAGTCTTTCATTGACTTTTGAAGACCTAAGCATTGTCAATACTCAATAGAAGTATTCCAAGTCAATATTCAAAATGGCTATATATTCAACTATATTCTGTGTTTTTAACTTTAAAAGAGCCATGCTATATTCTAAATATAGGCATTTGTTACTAAATTTATTATAGTTAGCCATCAAAAAGTAATAAACACTAGGCAGGAACAGCAAAGATTTTTAAAGAATTTTTAAGGATTGTTTTTAGAATTGGATAACATTGCTACTTAACATAACATCTAAAGTAACTTTGCTTGAAGATATTTGTAAAAATGTACTTGTCACAATTTTTCTTGGTATTTTTGCACAAATTTTGTCTGACTTGTAGAAAATTATAGAGTATATTTTCTCTCCTGTATATAATTGTTAATAAATAAAAACTTTCTTAAGTGAAAGTAAACAAAAATATAAAATTTCCATTTCAAGCAAGCTACCATGTTCCAACTGTAGTCTCTTAGAGTAATTTGTAACATTTGAAAATGAGATAAATGGTACTAAAATGAATCAATATATGACCTGTGTTAATGATACAAACTATTCATCTAGCCTTTTTTGAATGGTAAGGAAATAGAATAAAGGTTCCTGAATGAGGAAGGACTGAGACTTCCATTGTTCTGATTGGATATGCTAATCTGTGTGTCATAAGGTAGCATTGATCCACATTTATAAAAGAACATAACCATAGTCTAAACATTTATAAAAATATGTTATGCACAAACATTCTGGGAAAGTGGAAATGATGCCTAGTGTGCAGGTGTAAGTGCAATGATTAGAGAAGATATTTTCTTTTTTTTATTAGATGTTTTGTTTATTTACAATATCTCCTTTCCCAGGTTCCCCTCCAAAAATAAAAAAAAAAAATGAAAAAAATATAAAAAAAAACAAAAGCTAAAGCAATCCCCTATTCCCTCCCCACTCCCCTTGCTCACCACCCCACCCCCTCCTGCTTACTGCCTCTCACATTCCCCTACACTGGAGCATAGAACCTTCATAGGGCTAAGGTCCTCTCCTCCCATTAGTGACTGACTTGGCCATCCTCTGCTATATGCATGCTGCTGGAGCCATGAGTACCCCTATGTATACTCTTTGGTTGGTGGTTTAGTCCCTGGGAGTTCTGAGGGTGCTAGTTAGTTCATACTGTTGTGCATTCTAAGGGGCTGCAAATCCTTCAGCTCCTTGGATCCTTTCTCTAGCTCCTTCATTGGGGACCCTGTGCTCAGTCCAATAGATGGCTGTGAACCTCTACTTCTGCATTTTCTAAGGATGAGATGAAGCAACTCTTAACAAAAGGCAAACTTGCAATATGAACATGTGCTCAACTCAAGATGTGCCTATCCTTGCTTCAAAAAAAATCTATTAAATAATGCATCCTGATAAGATAATGATTTTAAAATTCAATTATTTCTACATAGGCTAAGTAGTTCTGTTGTAAATGATAAAGATTTTTAGACCATGTACTGTACTGCTCAGAAAGCTTCTCCAGGAGCTTCAAGCAGACATTTGCATGTTATAAAAAACATTTTTGTGTCCTTTCACTTGCAGAACACAATCAATAGGATACTCTTCCTTGCAACGAAACGTGTGATGATTCTCTGGAAGAAAGCTAAGAAGACTTTTATGAAGACTGTAGGAAGAACCATACATACATCTAGAACATGTGAGGATGTTTACATGAGTATATGTCATTGACACAAACAAAAGAACAGGGTTTGGTACAGGTACATATTGTTTTCAATTAATATAAGAAACAATGAAAAAAAAAGAAATTCTCCAATACCCTATTTTCACCAAGACAAACAAATGTTTTATGTAAACTACACCCTTTTGAAGGGATGAATAAAAAATAAAGCACAGGAGTCCAACTTCCAGAAGAATGCAGATAGAAGATATTGCCATTTAACCTGGATAAATTTAATATAAAAAATAGCGGGATATAAAATCAACTCAAACAAATCAGTAGCCTTCCTGTACTCAAAGGATCAACAGGCTAAGAAAGAAATTAGGGAAACAACACACTGGAAAATAGTCAAAAACAATATAAAATGTCTTGGTGTGACTCTAACCAAACAAGTGAAAGATCTGTATGATAAGAACTTCAAGTCTCTGAAGAAAGAAATTGAAGAAGACCTCAGAAGATGAAATGATCTCCCATGCTCGTAGATTGGCAGGATTAATACAGTAAAAATGGCCATCTTGTCGAAAGCAATCTACAGATTCAATGCAATCCCCATGAAAATTCCAATTCAATTCTTCATAGAGTAAGGAAAAGCAATTCTCAAATTTATTTGGAATAACAAAAAACCCAGGATAGTGAAAACTATTCTCAACAATAAAAGAACTTCTGGGGGCATAACCATGCCTGACCTCAAGCTGTAGTATAGAACAATAATGACAAAAACCTGCATGGTATTGGTACAGTGACAAGCAGGTACATCAATGCAATAGAACTGTAGACCCATAAATGAACACCTATAGTCACTAGACCTTTGACAAAGGAGCTAAAACCATCCAGTGGAAAAAAGACAACATTTTCAACAAATGGTGCTGCTACAACTGGTGGTCCACATGTAGGAGAGTGCAAATTGATCTATTCTTATCTTCCTGTACAAAGCTTAAGTCTAAATGAATAAAGAACCTCCACATAAAACCAGATACAATGAATCTAATAGAAGAGAAAGTGGGAAAAATCTCAAACAAAAAGGCACAGGGGAAAAGTTCCTGAAGAGAACACTAATGGCTTATGCTCTATGTTCAACAATAGACAAAAGGGACCTCATAAAATTGAAAAGCTTTTGTAAGGCAAAGGACATTAGGACAAATCAGCAGCCAACAGACTGGGAAAAGATCTTTACCAATTTCACATCTGATAGAGGGTTAGTATCCAATATATACAAAGAACTCAAGAAGTTAGACTCCAGAGACCCAATCCTATTTAAAAATGGGGAACAGAGCTAAATAGAATTCTCAACTAAGGAAACTCTAATGGCTAAGGAACACCTAAAGAAATGGTCAGCATCTTTAGTGACCAGGGAAATTCAAATCAAAACAGCCCCGAGATTCCACTTCACACCAGTCAGAATGACTAAAATAAAAAACTCAACTGACAGAAGATGCTGGCCAGGATGTGGAAAAACATGAATACTCCTCCACTGCTGGTAGGATTGCAAGCTGGTACAACCCTTTAGGAAATCCGTCTGACAGTTCCTCAGAAATTTGACATAGTACTATCTGAGGACCCAGCTGTACCACTCCTGGTCATATACCCAGAAGATGCTCCAAAATGTAATAAGGACACATGCTCCACTATGTTCTTAGCAGCCATCTTTATAATAGCCAAAAAACTGGAAACAACCCAGATGTTCCTTAACTGAGAAATTGATATAGAAAACATGGTACGTTTACACAATGTAATACTACTCAGCTATTGAAAACAAGGACTTCATGAAATTCACAGGCAAATGGATGGAACTTAAAAATATCATCCTGAGTGAGGTAACTCATTCAAAAAAGAACACACATGGTATGCACCCATGATAAGTGGATCTTAGCCCAAAAGTTCAGAATACATGATTCAATTTACAGATAATATGAAGCCCAAGAAGAAGGAAAACTGAAATGTGGATGTTTCAGTGCTTCTTAGAAGGAAAAACAAATACTCAGGGGAGGAAATATGGAGACAAAGTGTAGAGTGGAGACTGAAGGAAAGACCATCCAGAGACTGCCCCACCTGAGGATCCATCCTATATACAGCCACCAAACCTGGACTGAGAATGGGGTCCCCAGTAGAGGAGTTGAAGAAGTGACTGATGGAGCTTAGGGGATTTGCAGCCCCATGGAAGAAACAACTGTGTCAACAGGCCAGATCTTCTGAAGCTCCCAGGGACTGGACCACCAACCAAAATACACATGGATGGACCCTTGGCAGTGACTGCATATGTAGTAGAGGATGCCCTTGATGGACATCAGTAGGAGGAGAGGCCCTTGAGCCTGAGGGGCTTTGATGCCCCAATGTAGGGAAATGCCAGAGTTGGATGAAGGGAGTGGGTGTCTGGATGGGAGAACCCACATAGAGGCAGGGAGAGGGGTATAAGATAGGGGGTTCTGAAGGGGATACCTGGAAAGGGGAAAACATTTGAAATGTAAATAAAGGAAATTTCCAATTTAAAAAAAATAAAAAATCATAAATAGAGAAATAAAGAAGAAATGAAGGTACCTGTTGGTCTTTGAATTGAGCAATATTTCTATTTTCTTTAAAGAAATAGATTATATATATTCATTCTTAACAGATACATTTCAAGAAAAAAAGGTGTAAATATATTTTAAACTCTACTAAGAGAATTTGTTAAAAGAAAGTTTGTGTGTAAATTACATACACTGGAGAGGGAAAAAAAATAAGTATACTAGTGTTGTTAGAAACTAAGTTCTTGTTATAAAGAAATAGCTAGACCATATAAAACCAGAAGGGAACACTATAATAGGAAGTGGGAATTTTAAATGGCAATGAAATTCATGCTGTTTGCAATATATTTTTTCTGTACTACTCACAGAGAGGAAGTTAGAGAGTTAGAGAGGAAACATCACTACAGCATTTGGGAGACGGAAAGCTTCATTCTCAGTTTCACTCTTCTCTCTTCCCTAAGAGCAGGCTGCCTTCAGAACCAACTGGCAATGAACTCAAACCATACTCTCTGGGAGAAAACATTGGAGCCTCTACTCCATATTTTGATTTGTTTGGTAAATAGGAATCCCCTTTCTCATGCCTTGTATTAAGTAACATAAAATGGAAGGACACAAATATTAAGTATAAGCTACAGCAGAACATTCCCAAGTCTATCCTTTAAATATTATGTATTGCAATCTAAGAGAATATATAAAATTAACTATAAATGAAGAAAACCTAATGAAGTCAGCAGGTGAAAACATTGCATTTTAAACTAATTATCAACTTTCTGAAATTCCTAAGCTGAGATCGAATAAAGTTTCATTTATTTATAAGATAAAATATTACAAAGGAGAGATAATTTGAGACTGTGAATTTAAAAATGAGATAAATACAATGTTAACTTATAGATACCCAAGTCATTAAAGTGAGAATATCATGACCCTGACGCAAGCATCACAGTGGCTATTATCTTCTTGTGAGGGGACATTACAGAATATACTCAGAAATGGGCAAGGCCTCTGAAGACCAAATATGTAAGCAGCCAGCCCCCTACTTGTAAGGGTTGTATTTAGGACTTTTATAAGTTACAATGGTGTGAAAGTAACATGTACTCAGTACAAATGGGAAGTCAAGTTTTGAATTTCTCATAGGAGAATGATCTAGAGTGTGATGCTGCCACGGGCCGGCCAGTATGGGCCTCCCTCATCCCGTGGGGGAACAGGGTCCTAGTCAGTTAGACAAGGCGTTGGCGAAGAAATGACAAACAGAAACAGACACAAGGGAGTGCTGTAACTGAATGCAATTTGTACAAAGTAGAAATTTGGCTTATATAGTATACAGAAAACATGGCAAACCACAAAATTCACATAGGCAGGAGATGGCTACATCAAGGTTATTAAAATAAAACAGCCAGGTGCAAGGTGGAGGAGCAGTGGTGTCTTTCTTCTTGGGCTAGGTTGTCCTGGCAGCCCCAAGATAAACTCTCAGGGTCTGTCTGAGGCAAGTAGCTGAAGGTCGTATTCTAGCATTCCTTGGCTGTAACATAAATAATTAGTGATGGGAGCCCTACAACTTCTAACTTCTCACTGACAGTAAAATAGTTTTTCTTTCTGTGTGAGACTGCTCTGATAATAAGTGCCTAACTACTATTTCTGACTCTTGAGATGCCCTGTCTGGTAAGACAGCTTCTAGTAAAACTTCCCAGCTAATTACAACTAGGAAATCTAATAGGATTATTGAAGCACTGTGAAGGCCAGGAAATAATGTTCAATCTCAGTGTTAGCTATAACAAAATATTTCTTTGGGCACCTTTCTGCCTGAATAAAGAAAGCACACAGATCTCTCCACAGACTTAGCAGAGATCAATCTGGAACACGTCCAAGTTAGTTAGGTGATGTCAGCGACTAGGCTACCTCAGAAGACAGACTCCCTTTGAAAGAGTCATAATGCCTCTTGTCCATGATCAGGTTTTAACCCTGATACTGTAGACCTACTGGGGTAGACAAGTGCGTGCAGCCAAACATGTAAGACCAAATATGTAAGCAGCCAGCCCCCTACTTGTAAGAGTTGCATTTAGGACTTTTATAAGTTACAATGCTGTGGAAGTAACATGTACTCAGTACAAATGGGAAGTCAAGTTTTGAATTTCTCATAGGAGAATGATCTAGAGTGTGATGCCTCTTCTCAGCACTGCGCAGAGCCATGGAAAGGCAACTGTATGGTAGAAATGAACAAGGTAGCATGCACTGTATCATGTCAATAAACATCATGTTCAAAAATTAGTTATATTAAACATCTTCGACTTATGTTGTTTTTAGTTGTTGGAAGATTTATCAGAAAGAATTGTCGTTTCATGTCAAAGATTATTTGTATTTTGGTTTTGGATATATTTGTTACGTGTATAAACACTTTAAAGGGAATGTTTTAAAAAAAATCTAGGATTGAACAGATGGCTGAGCATATAAAGGTGCTTGCTGAAAAACCCAAAACATAAATTTGACTCTCAGGATGCACTTACTGGTAGGAGGGAATCAACTCCTGAAATTTATTCTCTGAAGTCCAGGTGAACACTGTATCAAGTGCCTCCACCTCTCTCACACCTATACACATACACACATACACACACACACGCACATTACATAAGTAAATGTAAAAGTATTTCTCTAGGCTTTACCATTATTTAGACAATTTTATCATTAAATATGACTAAAGCAAACATAGGAGAAACAAGGCCTACATGAGTGTGAACTAACTTGGCACATACTGTAATGTAAGGTCTTAAAAGCTAATTTTATTATTTCATCTTTAAATAATTTATTCTTTCTACACATAAAAATATGGCTTCAATGGTAATACAATTATATTTTAAATCACCTATTTCATTAAGGCACACATATGACCTTGTCCGTAAAGCATTTACAAAGAGTTAACCAAATAAGAACTTACCCTGAAATTGGTACCATCCAAAAGTAAACCAAGAGAGGAAAGACTGAACAAGCCCTTTTTGTTTCTAGGCTGCATACATAATAGCTTCAGTTAGGCATCCTGCTTATGGCCCTTGCTATACCAGGATGAAGTACAGCCCATCAAACTATAAACCAATGTAAACTCTCTTTAAGTTCATCCTATCAAGTATTCTGCTATAGCTATAAAAATCGTAACTAATATAATAAGATTGATTTAAATATAAATTAAGACAGTGTAACCTATCAGTTTGCTGGATTGCCTCCCCCATGCTCATTTTTCTTTTTTGAAAGATGTCTTAAAATCTTTGAGAGCACTGTATTCAATAGGTCTGGAGTAACGGATTGTGTGAAGACAATTTCATCTTGGTAGTTGCTCTCTACTAAATTTGTAGTAAGAAAGTTGGAAGAAAGTTTATTACCAACAAAGAGAAGGATCCCAGAAAGTAAATACTATAAATTGAGGGAAAGAGGCAGGGATTCAATGGGCAATTTGTATATACAACACAGCAATTAGAGACCTTTCCTCAAAAGCTATTCTGGAAGTCTCAGGTAAAAACCTGCTCTCATTATTCTCTTTAGAAGACAATAAATACATGGGATTAGTGCTCGGAGAAGCTGTTAGTTATCAAACTGTGACAAATTATTTATTTTAGAAATAGAAAAACACTCCACACATTACAAAGCAGTAACAGAAACACAGGTACTCACATGAATGTCTGCTTTTCTCTAAACGTTTTGGGTCAAAATCCTGTTATCTTAAAACCAAGACCACTGCATCTGCAGAGATGGCTCAGAGGTTAAGAGCTATTTCTGAATCTATAGTGGGCTCAGTTTTGAACACTTCCCATATCGACTTAGAGATTCAATTCCATAACTTCAATTCCAGGGATCTGACACTCTTTTCTGTATTCCTTGGGCAATGAATCTATGTGGTAGATATATGTGCAGTTAAATACTCTTACAAATAAAATCAAAATAAGTAAATTGTTTAAAAATCAAAATTATTTTGATACTTACTAATACAGTAATACAGTCAGTATTACTATTTTAGGAATAAAATGAGACATTTTATATGTATACATTCAACAATTCATCTTAAAGTAATAAAATCAGTTGAAGTCTAGAACATACAAAAAAAGCGTATTTTTTCAAAGTAAAAATATATGCCACACCCATTGAACTCACGAAATGTGGCTTTGGGAAAATCTGCTCTGGGTCACTGACGCATTAACAGTGCAGATAATCCTTATGGCGCTTTTGCTACTGGCTACCTGTGTGGGGATGAGGGGGAGACAAAGAAAATAGCCCCTCTGTAGATGACTTTCTACAGACTTCTGTAGATGACTTTCTACATACTTCTGTAGATGATAAGCATGTCCTGGATATACTAAAAATGATGTCCCAGGGACCTGCTGAAGGTTCTCAAAGGTGGGAATAGTGTCTGCAGTTATATTCTCTGGTGATGGCCATGTACCTGCAGACCTGTCAGATTCTATGAATTCTAAGAAAACAGAGTTCATATTTGATAGAGAAAGAAGAGCAAAAATCCTTAGGAAGGACACTCTAACTTGCAATGCGATTAGTTCTGGGTGGCATATGCTATAAGGCCAATCACGTGAAATTCCTTTCATCTATGTTGTGTCTTGCCACTCTTCAAGGTGAGTCAGTCTACAAAGCCCCCATACAAATTCATAAACTCATTTAATATATTAGAGTTTTAGTAACTGCTTTTAGTAGATGAAGTATATGAATATGAAGCATGAAAGTATGGGTGATAATGCTATGTGATAAAAGCAGGAACTTTGCAGCAGTGTCCTATGTAGCAGGTACAGATCCAGAACCAGGAACTGCTCTGTGAAGACACTGTACTTCTAAACTTGATGACTTTGTAGCACATATGAAGAAGGCTACAAGGGAGCAAAGCTTAGGACATATGATGCCACTTCTTCCAGGGCCATTGAATTCCAAAGTCCTCATGTTGAAAATGTGAATATGCTTTCCACATCCCTCAACATTGGGTGGATAACGAATGACCAAATGCCTTTTAACAAACTTGCTTAATTTAAGTCTCAACATAGTACAGAGATTAGTTGATATATCATATTTCATACAAATATTTTTACTAATTATTGAAAGGTGTAGGTTTTATATTCCTAAGATTTTTTATGGACTTGTATTTAAAATAATTTTAACACATACATTAAAGTATATGTGTGTATATACATTTATATACATATATATATATATATATCAGATACCATGTACTAGACATATATCTGTGTACAAATTATTCGAAGCCATTGCACTGCTTCCATAGGGTTTGAGAACCTGTAGCATTCACAAGGTGCTTACTCAACATACAGTAATTGCAGATCCTAGAGCTTTCTAGAAAGCCATATCACAGTTCTACCCCACTTGCAATAGACTGGGAAACTGCATGGTGAACATTCTGTATGATTTCAGGAATCTTTCTTTTGTCATTGATTCTCTCTGAAGATTGGCAACCACCATAGTCCTATGGTGTTACCCACACCCCAACATAGAAGGTCTAAAAAAACAAACAAACAGACAAACAAAGGAATTTACTGGAGGATCACAGACCTATTTGAAAAGCCACTTTAGATTCTTGTAAGTGCCTCTAAGCAGTGTAGGCCAAGGGTGCTGGTAATCCTTGAGAACAATTCTTCCAATGCCAGTAGAATGAAGAGACACTTCCTCCACCATATGCAACTATGAGGACGGCATGGAGATCCAGAGACAATCATATGAGTTAAACTATAAACTACAGCTAGAAAAATAAGAAAACACTAAGTTCTGTTAAGAATAAGTAGAGCTGGGCGGTGGTGGCGCACGCCTTTAATCCCAGCACTTGGGAGGCAGAGGCAGGCGGATTTCTGAGTTCGAGGCCAGTCTGGTCTCCAGAGTGAGTTCCAGGACAGCCAGGGCTATACAGAGAAACCCTGTCTCGAAAAAAAACCAAAAAAAAAAAAAAGAATAATTAGAAAAATAAAACAATTTAAAAACACAAGAGTTACAGGAGAAGCATGTAATAACCAAGGGTGGCTTTCACTCAGCCAGAACTTATCTTTAAAGGCCTCAGTCCTCCAATAGTATAGGCTTTATGTTTTTCTGTATTGATATTTCTCAATGTCCAAATCTATTTTCATTACCACAATTAATGAATTAAGCACTGCTGGATTTATGTAAGATGAGTGAGGGATGCTGCTAGACATCCACAGTATATATGTCAACCCCCAACCTCAGAGAAACACTGGTACATACTAGAAAAAGGACAAGTACATTGAGTTCATAGCTTGTATCACAGACATGCATTCAGTTTATATCCACATAGTCCTTACAATGATCCCAAGGCATTGCTAAGTTTTCTTTTAGTCTTTTTAATTCTGGAAATTTAGTGTATCAGTGTATTTAAGATTAGTAAATATAATAGTTAAGAACAGAGTTGCAAATATTGGATCAAGGGAACGCTACTTTTTATTTTCAAATGGCCTGACTACATGAATTTTTTTCTTTAATTAAGTTTTAGGAGTAAATATCTAATCTTAGACACACCTTTGATGATTTCACCTCTTAGCTTTAAGTGACTAGTTTCATAGCCTAGAGTCAACTGTGAAATGATTCTCAATTATAGACTCTCTAAGAAATAAGTGGCCTGTGGACATGCCTGTGGAGGGGTTGTATTGACAGTTTAATGAAGAAAGCAGATCTAGTGAATGCTAGACAGTTCCATTCTCTGAGAAAGTGGCTCTGGGCTTTAGAAAAAAACACTAGCTGATCATAATCCTTTTGGTGAGCCAGTAAGCAATGTTTCTGGATGGATTCAACTTCAAGTTCCAGCCTTGAATTTGTATCTTGAGTTCTCTCAACCAATTGCGACCTGGATTTATAATCCAAACAAAAATTTCTCCTTCTTAGTTGCTAAGTGTTTTATTGCTGCAACAGAAATCAAATGCACCAATAGTCCAAAATAATAGTTTGAGAAAGGAGTTTCGCGAAGAAGCAGTTTGTATTTTCTTGATGTTTATCTTGCACACTCATACCTCTATCAATATAGGGTTGTGTGAAAAGGCATTCAGCAAAAGCAGCCAGGGACATACTAGCTTTCCCTTAACCACACAAATTGTCCTTTAGCCAGTGTTTTATTCATGTTGGCTTCAATTAAAGAAGAATTAATTTTGCCTTGGCATGGTTAGCAGTGCACACTTAAGATATATATAACATTCCAAGACTTTACTCTTAATTCATTTATACTGGGTCTATTAAATAGACTTAAAGCTGTTTTGAATTTAATTGGTGGAGCAATTTATTATAAGACTGACCAGTGAGTCACCATATCCTTTTTAAACAAGTTGAAACCTGATTCCTATATTATGACTCCAAAGGCCTGGTGCATGCTGACTATAAATATAGAAGAATTAACACATAGACATTCAAGAAGAACCTTGCCCAGTGCCACTGGAAGAACACAATTCACATTTAAATGGGGAGTCTTCAAAAACAGTCTATAAACTTGAGATATTGTTGTTCGTCATATGAATCAATTTCCCAACTAAAAATAGATTTTCCAAATAATGGTTGCTTTTGTAAATTCTATGACTGTTTGGCGCTATAGATGGTGTATGCATGGATTGGTTAATTGTGAATACTGTATCTCAATAATATCATCTCAAACATGCTATATATATTATAGTTAATTGAATAGTGACATCGAATTTTCCAAGATCAGCTACAAGTGACTGTGCATATGCTAAGGTATAGATGCAAGCCATATATGATTGAAAAAAACTTGGCATTTTCTCGCATGGCAACTTTAAGTGTTTGGGACAGGTAGAATGAACAGGAAAAAGACTTAAACCATTTACTCAGATTATGCAAGTTCCAAAAGAAACATTCACTGACTTTTTTTTTTTTTTTTTTTT
>NW_022196905.1:15828969-15878166 GCF_008632895.1 Mastomys coucha
GATGGATGGCTGTGAGCCTCTACATCTGTGTCAGTCAGATACTGTCAGAGCCTCTCAGGAGATAGCTTCTAGTCTTCAGTTATTATTCGACTTTGTATCCCTGTTTCATGAATGGTGAATGCATGCTATAAATGGTGACACTTTTTAAAAATGCTAATTCTGAATGCCAGAAGGTGATCAGTCCTCTAAAGGCAAAATCAGCATCAATAGCAATTTTGAATCTCACTTATATAATATGAATTTAATAGGAAAAATTACCTTATATTTTTAAAGAAAAGTCAAACTGTAAAGTGTTTTAATTGTGGTAAGAGTGGTCATTTAAAAAGGTATTGCAGCCAACGCAAAACAATGTTTTTACTACAGATAATCCAAAAAGAAGGGACCAGACTTTTGGAATTTGGAGAAGTTGTGACAAAGGCCAACACAAGTTTAATCAATGTAGATTAACACAAGGACAAACAAAGCAGCCCCTTGTAGGGATTATAACCCCATTTCCATTGGGTCTGCAAAAGAAAATAATGCTCTCAAACAGCATTAAGCAATTTCAAGAGAATGGTGTCTACTCCCTAAAATGTGGGATGGGTAGTTTGTGATCATTCATAGAGTGATATATGTTTGTTGTTGTTTAAGAGGGATTAGTTACAACTTGTTAATAGTTTTGGTCAGAGATAAAACAAAGTAAGAGAGGTTAGATACAGGGATTTCTTTTCCCCTGATGTTAAATTCTAATCAGGCATCTCAGGTCAGCAGAGGAAAAACTGATCTACAGAAAAACTATATACCACTGTTCCCGATGTATATAAGCATTAATAATTTAGACATCAAGGCCAGAGCAGCTTCAGTAGATAAAAAAGAAATCCCAGGGTAGGTCAGAAAAACAATTATTTTGTCAAATCACTATAAATAATAAGAGACCAAAGTTAAAATTACACGTAGAAAGAAATGAGATTGAAGGTTTAATGGATACAGGAACAGCTGTTAGAAAGAGATGCTTAACAAACAAAAAAGGGTAACAAAACTATCAGAGATAGATTACATAAAAATGTATTAACTTTAAAATTTTTTAAACGCTAAGGAACATAAAGACACAGCTGCTGAGAAACACTGGGTGACCAAAATCAGCCTGTTTATATTAAGGGTGTCTTAACTCAGAATAGAGGGAAAGAAATGCACTATGTTAGGGGAACAGTTTTGTCTTTGTTTCAACAGGAGAAGAAAAACTAATGGATTCCTTCAAAATTATAAAAATCAGATTTGACCATGGGAGAGCCCCCTGAAGACCCTCCTGTCTACAGACAGGGCAAAGGAAATGAAGTAGACCAACCAAACAGGTAACCTGTGTTGGTGATCCCTCTGCATGGGAACAGCTCAGAGAATGGATGAGACATATTGTCTCTACCAGGGCTTCAGGACTTCAGCCAATAGATCTTATGAGCTACAGAATCCTCAGGGCTAATGATTACATCATTTCAAATGGCATAGATCGAAACTATATTATAATTCAGTTATACAGTCCAAGCTAGCTTTAAAAAAAGACTGATAACTTAGCTGCTTGAACAGAAAGCAGAGACTCATCTTTAGCAAAATTATGCACACTGCACATTGTTCACATTTTTTAATGCAGAAATGTATATTTCTTGTGAATATTTATACATTTACAGACCCCAATGAAATTAAAGAATCGCTGACACACTTCACCCCCAAGAATGCTAGATAGATGCTGAGATGATGAGACATTAATTCTAGCATCTTTCATCATCCAAACTCAGACAACCTCAGTAGCTGCTTTCTCAGGGCTCTGCATCCAAGAAAGTTTCAAAGTGACTAGCTAGGATAGTCCAGCCTTGCAGTCTGCTCCAATTGGGTCTTCAGTTGAACCCTACACACAGTGACTGGACATAAAATGTTAGAGATAGATTTCTTAAGACTAGCTATATCTCAATTTTCATTGTGCCCCAACCTGCAGGACTTAAACAACGGGGTTCTAGAGAAGAGGGAACTGCAATGACAAATTTGGGAAGAGGAGACTCAGGAAGGAGACAAGACAAAAATTTCTGATCAAGTCTCAATCTACTCCTGGGAAACAAGAGCCTTCTAAAGCTACAGACCACAAAGGTATTTGCCCAGGTCCACTGGCCAAACAGATAATATTGTTTGGTTACACATTAGCATAAATAGAATGCCCACATCGTAAAATGTCTGGAAAGGAGTGTCCTCATTGTGAAAAGTCCGGAAAGGAATATCCTCATTTTAATGTGTCCGGAAACCCCCCTATCATAAAATGTCCCAAATCAAAAGCAAGATAATGGAAGAGACAAAAGAGTGTTAGTTAATAGATGATGGGCCAGGGACACAATGGAGACTGAGATGCCACAGGCTTTTGGGCCCCAAAATCATTGGGTCCCCAAAAGAAAATAATGCCTCCAAATAGGGATGGGTGGATTTGGGGCATTCATATAAAGATGTATCTTGTTGTTTTTTAAGAGGTGTTGGTTACAGGTTGTTAATGGTTTTGGTCAGGGCCAGAACAAAGTAAGGGAGGTTAGATTAATGGATTTATTTTTCAGTTTCTTTTTGTGTTTGTGTGTGTGTATGTGTGTGTGTAATGTTTATGTCTATGTATAATGTACAAATTTCAACTTTTGTTTAAGGTATTGTACCTATGTAATTCTTAAAAATACAATGTTAAGTTCTAGTATGTATGAAAACTGCTGTCACACACTATTTAGGCTAAAATGCAATTTTACTTTAAAGAAGATGATGAGCATCAATGAACTTCTATATGGAGTTTGCTTTAAATGTGACTAAGCTGCTACTGAGCAAAAAGTACCCTATACCACTGCTTCAACTGCTGACAGTATGCTGTGCTAGATGCGGACAAACAAGATGCAGGGAAGTTAATGCCAAGCTTTAAAAGGACAAAGTAGGTAAGTCCTTAAATATTCTTGCCCCATAAATGTCTGTCAGGTATTCTGGGCCAGAAGGCCCAAGATGGATGCTCCAATAGAAATTTTGGGGGAATGTCTGGGCAGCCTGTATGTTTGTCAAATTTATAGTTTTGGAAGCTGTTGTTCTGTACTTCCTGCATTCTCAGGTAAAATATATTCCTTTTCAGGTCTCTGATGGGGGTGAAGACTGGATATTTGTAGTTACAAATTTAAGCTTAAATTGTTTAGGACATGAGAAAATGTTTTTAAGTCTAAGAAGATATTCTTAGGTTCATAAATGTAGTTTTAATGGAAAATGATTGAAATAGAGAACTTCAAATTCACCAAGATAGGAAAGACAGTAGAATATTAATTCCAAAGTTGCCAAATATATATAAACTGGACATTGGGAGTGCAATTCTTACCTGAGAGTTTTCATAATTGTCCTTATTGTATATAGTTTACTGCTAATAGAGAAGGTACCTTTTATTGGAATCAAAGGAGGAGATACAAGAGAATCTTTGAGCATTGCAGAAACATTACCTGTCAAGAAATAGCTAATGGACTTTTAATGTAAAGCAGGAAATAGAAGTTGGAAGTTCCAGTATAGAGACTGAAATTCTGAGAGTTAGTCAGAGCTATGAAATTTCATACTGGGCTCTAAGTAAATGGATCCATGAAACTGAGAAGAGGTAAAAGTCATGTGGCAGATCTGCACTAGAATAAATTGGGTTATATAAGTTATGAGCAAGTTTGGAAAGGAGTCAAAGCTTATTTACTTATAAATAATTAAAGTTATGAATTGTTATTCTTGGAACAAAAAGGAGAGGTAGAAAAGCTCATGGCTAAAAGTATATATAAAATTTTATAATTAGAAATGAAATAGAAACTTAAATATGCTACTTTATTCTTGTATTCTGTTTGATGTTAACTACCACTGTTTGAAAATCATGAACTTTTATACCTTGAGGTAATATTTTAATAATCTCTAGATGTTTCAAGCAGCAGAAGAAATATATAATCTAAATTATTGCATGCTTACAGCTAAAAATTTCACAGGTATACCAGTGAAATTTTATATATAATGTTGTTGATGATTTTTGAGACAATGTCATTTTCTTTCTTTTCTTTCTTAATTTCTTTCTACTTCCATTTTCTTATCTTTCCCTCATAGTACTTGTACCCTTCATCCAAGATTGACAAACATTTCACCACTGAGTCACATTTTTTGTTGTTGTTGAGACAGAGTTTCTCTTTATAGTCCTGGCTGTCCTGGAACTCACTCTGTAGACCAGGCTGGCCTCAAACTCAGAAATCCGCCTGCTTCTGCCTCCCAAGTGCTGGGATTAAAGGCATGAGCCACCACTGCCTGGCCTGAGTCACATTTTAAGTGCCCTTTTATTTTATCCAAAATTGAGACAGATTCCCACTATGCAGCTCAAGCTGGATTTGACCTTACCCATAACCCAGACTGACTTTAATTTTGTGTTTTTCCTGCTTCAGCTTCATGAGCAGCTGTGATTATAAGCATGTATCACCAGCCTCTTGAATTCTGAAACTCCCTATCCCTGCTTTTGTGTTTGAGGTAAGAGCAGTTTGTTCTACAGTTTTTATGATAGGTAAACAGACAAACATCATACTGAGCAGCAGTGGAGTATTTACTAGATGCTGATGCTGTTCAGCTGAATATTGTTTCTACCTAACCATGCCCAATAACTCCTCCCAAGTTTGACAAGAACTTGTCAATGAAGCCAACTGACAGAGATAGTGGACTCTATTTTTAAGTCTTTAGTAAATTGACCATCTTATCATTTCTACATTTTTTTATTTTTAATAATCATTCCACTCATTTACATCTCAATTGATTTCCTACTTCCTAGTTAACCCTCCACAACCCCCCATTCCATATCTGCATTCCACTCCCTCTCCTTTACCTCTTTGAGGGTGCTCACACACCCAACCACCCTTTCTTGCCCCACCTATCCAGCATCCCTCTATACTGGGCCATCAAACCTCCTCATGACCAGGGCCTCCCCTCCCATTAATGTCAAAAAAGGCCATCCTCTGCTATCTATATATCTGGAACCATGGATCCCTCCCTGTATGCATCTTGGGTGGTGGTCTAGTCCTTGGGATCATTGGGTGGTCTGGACAGCTGACATTGTTCCTCCTATGGGGTTGCAACTCTCCTCTGCTCCTCCAGTCCTTCTGTCAGCTCCCCTACTGGGTTGCTGAGCTCAGTATGAGGGTTGGTTGCAAGCATCCACAGCTACATTGGTCAGTTGCTCACAGAACCTCCCAAGGAACAGCCACACCAGGTTCCTGCCAACAAGTGCCTCTTGGCAACAGCAACAGAGTAAGGGTTGGATGTTTGCAGACAGAACTCCAGTTGGGGCAGTCCCTGGATAGCCCTTCCTTCAGTCTCTGCTCCATTTTTCCCCCTGGCTTTCCTTTGGAACATTTCTCGGTAAAAAACTTAGATATGAGTGGGTGGCTCTATCCTGCAACCCCGCGGTCGTGTCTCTCTACTGGAGGTGGCCTCTACAGGTTCTATCTCTTTTATTTTATTTTATTTTATTTGGTTTTTCGAGACAGGGTTTCTCTGTATAGCCTGAGCTGTCCTGGAACTCACTTTGTAGACCAGGCTGGCCTCTAACTTAGAAATCCACCTGCCTCTGCCTCCCAAGTGCTGGGATTAAAGGCGTGCGCCACCACACACTGGGAGGTTCTATCTCTCTGGTCTTTAGTTAATTGACCATCTTATCATTTCTTAAAAAGAAGAGTGTGCATAAATTATCCTAAGATTACTGTTTTATCCAAAGTTGTGAAGTTCTTGTTAAAGAAAGCACATATTCATATATTTCAGTTTCCAAGGATTAAATACTGACCTGTACTTGCTACTGAAATACTAATTACTCATTTATTCTACTCAATAAACTGAGTAGTTTGTGAAGAGTGTACAAACGAGCAGAAAGATTTGTATAGTAAAGTCAATTTACTAACAGTGATTTTTAACACAAAATTCACTTTGGCATAACATTAAAAGCAATCCAGACTAAACATATTTTGTAGAACAAGATAACCATTATTTTCTCATTTAATTTTACATGTATATGTGTTTTCCTTGCACCCATTTCTTTGCATCATGTACATGTAATGCCAGAAGTAGCTAGAATAGAGGGTTGCCTCCCCTGGAACTGAGGTGCAAGTGGTTGTGAGTTATCATGTGGGTACAGGGGAACCATGGTCCCACTGAAGAGAAGTCACTGCTCCTTACTGATGAGTTATCATTCCTATCCTTAACTATATTTCAATAAATACATTCCCTTATAAACTTACATATACACATATTAATGCACATGTTTATATGCATAATAGGTAATGATTTATAAAATTTTAAATTATTAAAAACTCTACTCTACTTTGCAGATTTTATATTGTAATTCAAGCTACTTTTAAAATCCTACTTCTTGCCATCAGCAACAGTGCTTGGGTTTGGTGTCTGCATATGGAGTGCATCGCTAGGTGGCACAGTCTCTGGATGGCCTTTCCTTCAGTTCCTGCTCCACAATTTGCCCCTGCATTTTCTTTAGACAGGAGCAATTCTGGATTAATATTTTTGAGATGGGCGGGTGATCCCAGCCCTCAACTCAGGGCCATGCCTATCCTCTGGATATGGTCTCTACAGGTTCTATCTCCCCTTTATTCAATAGTTCATCTAATGTCATCCTTGCTGGGTCCAGAGAAACTCTTGTGTCCCTGGTATCTGGGACTTTAAAGTGGCTAACACCAATTCCCCATCTCCCACTGCTATATATATATGTTCAAATTGCTGACACTCTGTACTTCTCCCCTGTCCTCTCGAATTCGATCTTGCCTCCTTTTTCCTTCCCACCTCTCTCTCTCTCTCCCAGATCCCTCCTTCTCTTTACCTATCATCATAATTTTCTTTCCCCTCTGAGTAGGACTGAAGCATCCACACTTTGGTCTTCCTTATGCTTGAGCTTCATATTGTCTGTGAATAGTATTGTGGGTACACTGAGCTTTTTTTGGCTAATATCCATTTATCAGTAAGTACATACCATGTCTCTTCTTTTATGAATGGGTTACCTCATTCACTCTAGCTCCATCCATTAGCATGTGAATTTCATGAAGTCATTGTTTTTAATAGCTATGTACCACATTTTCTGTGTCTTTTCCTCTCATGTAGGACATCTGGGTTGTTTCCAGCTTCTGGCTATTATAAATAAGGCTGCTATAAACATCGTGGAACATGTGTCCTTGTTATATGTTGGAGCAACTTTTGGGTATATGCTCCAGAGTAGTATAGCTGGGTCCTCAGGTAGTACTCCGTCCAATTTTCTCAGGAACTGCCAGACTGATTTCCAGAGTGGTTGTATCAGCTTACAATGCCACCAGCAATGGAGGAGTGCTTCTCTTTCTACATATCCTTGCCACCATCTGCTCTCACCTGAGACACTATTACTGATACCAAGAAGTGCTTGCCAGCAGGAGCCTGGTATAGCTTCCCCATGAGGGGCTCTGCCAGAGCCTGACCAATACAGATGCTGATGCATGCAAGCAATGATTGGACTGAGTGCAGAGATCCTAATGGAGGGGTTAGAGGAAGGAATAAAAGAGCTATAAAGGGTTTCCAAGCCTGTAGGAAGAACAACAATATCAACCAACTAGACACCACAAACTCCCAGACTACATCACCAAGAATACACATAGAAAGACACATGGCTCTAGTTATAGATATAGTGGAGGATTGCCTTATCTGGCATCAATGGCCCTTGGTTTGGTGGAGACTCATTGACCCAGTGCAGAGGAATGCTAGGGTGCTGACACAGAGGGGGTAGGTAGGTGGGTTAGGAGCCTCATAAAACCAGAGAAGGGGGTGGTTAGGTTGTTTGTGGAGGGTCAAGTAGGAAGGGGGATAACATTTAAAATGTAATTAAATAAAATAACCAGTAAAAAAATCTACTTCTTGCTTTCATATGAAATTAAATATTTTGCATATTGGTTGTTCTAAGTTTATGACAGATTAATTATGGGAAAAACATTTATTCTACAGAAAATATTATTAGTAATTTTGATATAAATATGGATATTTCAAATGTTATTGTTATCTGATTTCTATAAGAAAGCTGAAACTATAACAATCATTTAAGTAATTCTTTCACTGATCTTAAAGTAAAAATGTCTATAATCTTTCATAGTGAAGGTTGATAAGGAATTCTGTATTGTAAAAGACTGAACACTGTAGGTTTCAACTAATAAATTTAAATCTCAGAATCTTAAATCTAAGTTAAACATTTAAAAGTTAACCACCAGCACAATAGTTTTAGGCCTGTCTCACATTTAAAATAATTATGAAGACATTAAGATTCCTAAGAAATATGCCATCCTGAGGTGGAATATTGTATATAAATTGCTTTTATTTTTTGTACTGGGGTTCTCTGCAGTGAGCTCAGCCAGAGCAAGCTTGTGTTAATATTGATCATGTTAAACCCTTTATAGTGCATTTTGCCATGCATTCTTCTGATGTGCCTTCAATAATTCACAGAAGACACAGCTCATGAGAAATGCTAAATAGCAGTGCAGAAGAAGGAAACAACCTGAAATTTTTACTAACTAATTTTAGACATTCGTACCATCTGGTGTCCTAATTCCACACATACTCATGCCAGTTGTGTTTTTTCAGGTGTAGAAAGGTTTATAGAAGGAACCAGTGTTACTGAAGTTTGGAATTTCCAAAAACTGATCTGTTTTTATGGCTGGCTTGTGACTATCTTTGGAAACCCAACCATTATAAAGTTATGTCTGATCAAAGAATTTTCCCAAAACTAAAGATTTGATCCACCCTCCCACATTTTGTCTGGATAATTTACAGTATTAGTAGGTGTGCATGATTTATATGTGTCATTCCCCTGGAGATTGGTAGAAATCTATCACAGAGGTACTGTGTACTTACATAGCTGACCACAATAAAATCTAGGGCCACCTAGGCTCATGTGAGCCATCTGGCCTGGCAACACTGGCTGAACATAAGTAAGCAGCCCTCACACATCTACTCAGGGACAGGACCTAGATTCCATGACTTTAGCCATGTTCACATATTCTACTCTTTCCTCGTAATCTTCTTTTCATTTTTGAGTTATTTCATAGGAGTATTCTTTCGTTTATTTATTTTAGAGACAGTTTTCACTGTGTAGCCCTGTTTGTTCTGGAACTTGCTCTACAAACCAGGCTGATATCAAACTCAGACCTTTGCCCACCTCTGCTTTCCAAGTGTTGGGCGTAAAGACTTGCTTCACTGCTACTCAGCTTGAATTAATTATTTTTTTAATATCAAATAAATACTTATTGATTGTAGAAGCAATCAATACAAACAGGAAACAATACAAACTACATTAGTAGCTTTTCTTGTTGTGAACAGAAAGTAAATTGAAACAATAAGATTATATTTTGAGGTACAGTCTAGCATGGAAAGGGAGTTATCCAGAGTTTTTGCAGCAAGAACATACAGGTGGTAGTCTTCACATCTAGGACATGAGACAGTGGAGAACAGAGTACACTAGAAATTTTTTTCCCTTTGAGTCTGTCTATAACCCAAACCTCTTTTAGTTGTGGATTGGGGTTCTCAGTTAGCCTCCCTGGAGACATCCTTCCAGCCTTTCCCAGAGGTGTGTGCCCTAGGTAATTCAAAATCTGCTTAATTAATTATGTAGAACTCTAAAATACATTTTTAGTTTTGATTTTTATCTTATTTGAATGTGTTTTTATGTCTGTCTGTTGTCTATGCACCACTTGTATGGCTGTGTTTTTAAAGACATGAAGAGGGCATGAGACATGAAGGGTCACTATAATTTGAGGTCCAGATGGAGGTAAGCTATCACATGGGCTCTAGGAATCAGACCCAGATACTCTAAAAAGAAGAAGTTCTTAAACTTTTGAAGCATCTCTCCTGCTCCAACAATGAAGGTTTTAATTATCACATGGAAAAACATAAAAAAATGTCAAGCAGTACACAAGTACCTCCCACATTCTTAGGGCTATATTACAGAACTGAAATGCTCCTTAATTCTAGAAAAATTCCACCTCATAAATATGTGTCTAAATATTTACATTTTGAAAAAGAAATTTAATATATGCCACTTCTGTATATAAATATTTATTTTAAAACCAGTCAAATTAAAAAAAATTTTTTTGAAAGACTTCATTTCATTTGCAACAGAGCTTTCCATCTTTTTATGAATCACCATCCCTGACCTCATACCTCATGCCCTTTATCACAGAGCAATAGTGATAAAAACTGTATGGTATTGATACAGAGACAGACAGGATGATCATTGGAATAGAATTGAAGACCCAGAAATGAAGTGAAACAGCTATGGTTACTTGATCTTTGACAAAGGAGCTAAAACCATCCAGTGGAAAAAAAAGACAGCATTTTTAACAAATGGCGCTGGTGCAACTGGAGGTCAGCATGTAGAAGAGTGCAAATCGATCCATTCTTATCTCCGTGTACCTTTTTAATCTTTAATCTTTAAGATAGATTCAATAATAATATAAAAAGCTTTTATATATGGAACAGAGTTGTATATATTTGAAAACATTATTCGTCTCCTTCAGACTGGAAAATGTTGGACCTTGTTGAATGGGTCTTGGTAAGGTGTAGTGATTTCTTGTCTGTTTATTACTAATTTCTACTTTGTGCAGTATTTCTATTATTCCAATTTTGTGCTTGTTTTAAATATGTCTAAATTGTTTTGACAACTCTGAAAATATGTTTTAAAATATACTTGTCTGAATTTTTGTGTGCTTATATGTACATGTACAGAATATTTGTGTATGTGTACAAGTGCACATGTATGTGTGTTGGTATTTCTATATTTTTAATGACCTGGAATGTCTGTCATTTACCAGTTTTTTGTTTAGCTATAGTTTATAAAGTTTGATATGCCATGTGTTCATATAAGTACAATGTTGTAGTTCTAGTGCTTTCAATTATAAGTACTGTGCCTGAAATAAGATGGATACTCAAAGGTAAAGAATGAGATATTCTGATTATTTACATTCATTGTAGAAATATATTAAATGAAAAAACTTATGAACACAACCTACAAGTAAATCTAAACTCTTAAATAATTGTATTGCCTAAATAACTGGAATATGTGGTAAAATTAATTACAGTAAATAACTCTCCAGTTTATTACACTCACACATTCACCCAAACTTTAAAGAACAAAATTATATCCAGTCCACAGGAAGCCTTCCCAAATATTAAAGATGAAAAGTCTTATCCAAATTTAATTTACAGGGCTACCATTTTTATTTTATTTATTTATTTATTTATTTATTTATTTATTTATTTTGGTTTTTCGAGACAGGGTTTTGCTGAGTAGCCCTGGCTGTCCTGGAACTCACTCTGTAGACCAGGCTGGCCTTGAATTCAGAAATCCACCTGCCTCTGCCTCCCAAGTGCTGGGATTAAAGGTGTGCACCACCACCACCCGGCTCCAGGGCTACCATTAATAATCATCTTCAATAACACCAAAAGAAGGTATTTAAAGGGAATAAAGTCAGACAAAGCATTCCCCATAAAAAAAACAGACATGTGAGTTCTTCCACAGAATGTCAACATACCACATGACCTGGCATATAAGAGGGTAATATATTTTGATCAACTGGAATTTATCCAGGTACAAAGTGGGTTAAAAGCCAATTTATACAAATATATACATAAAGTGACTAAAGAAAACACCCACAATCTTATCTTAGTGAACAGCAATAAAATATTTTAAAATGTATGACCTCTTGTCAAGATAAAAAAAAATTCTTGAAACTGTACACAAAGAAAAATGTCATTACATTGATAAAGGTCATCTGCTGAAATCCAACGGCTAGCATTGAGCTTAGTGTTCTATGGCTGAGTGAACTGATTCTCAGTTCAGAATGACAAAGCCTAAGATGTAAAGCAACTGCCATCCTTTCACTTGATATCAAAGATCATACCTTGGTAGGAAAGAGAAACACGGGTCATGTTTATAAGATAATGCTGCTTATGTTCGCAAATGGAATTCCAACAGCATACACTACATGCTTCAAAATATGGTGTACTCTAGAGAAGTTAAAAATAACAGTTGCATAAATGGAATGGGTTGTACCAATCAAGATCTATTTACAAAGGGGAGGCCTAGTCTCTCTAGCTACGCTGTGGTGGTAATTATGTAGTAGCATCATTACTGTGCACACATGGGCATAAAGCCTTTCCTTTGGGTTTAGGAACGATTTGTTCCTTTTCAGTAAGAATTATCTCAGTGTGGCTAGGGAAGCATGTGTGTTGTGTAATCTGGATATAAGTTCTGTAAATTCAATGTGAGTCTTGGGAAGTCTGTTCCCTGGATATGTTTAATACTTAAAGAATGTACATCTAAACCCTTTTGCTCAGCACTGTATTGTGGCCACTGACCCTGTGGACTACCTTATAGTTTGGCCTGTGTACCTTTCTCAACTTGAGCTTTATATGTCAGAATCGCACACCTTGTTTCTTTAAAGTGACATCATTAGACACTTGGTGACTGTTCAGATATGCATAACCTTGATTGCCTTACAACTTTCAGAGATTTTCTTAAAGAAAAGATGCAGATTATACACTCTAGATTTCCATGATTTTGTAGTGTTTTCTGGGTCCAGAGACTGACAAATTATTTCCAAAGGTCACCCATGTTGTTTTCATGAAATGTAGTTCCAGTCTTTTAAATATGTCCATTCTGTAGGCTGTCAAGTCAAACATCTCAAAGGGTAGGTTTTATCTGTTGTTTTGGAGGGTCGGCTAATACTAAACATTATTTATTTTTCTCTAGAGACAACTGAGCCATTTGCTGATAATCATTTACTGGTTTTACTCTATATATTCTGTTACTCAAATGTAGCCTTTTTTACTTCATGTGCATTGCATTGAACTGTACATGATATTGGATAAGGAATGTTAGTCACATAGCAAACTAAGTTAAATTTATACTCAATTTATATTTTCAGTGGGAGAAAAATCTTGCTTCATTGTCCAGGTTGTTCATGTAATGACAACTTACAAGTCACCACCATACATGTAAGCAAATTGGTACTCTCCTGGGAAAACAGCATCATGACAATGAGGCCCAAGGACACAAGACATCACAGCATCCTTCAACTCATGATCTAGAGGGTCTCTCCTGCAGCAGCTTGTGAGAAGCAGGGTTAAAGCCTGAACACCACATTGCAATAAGGTTTGGGTGGTTGCATACAGCTTTTAATAACATGACACCTAATTCCAGGCATTTATATTTACTATACAGAAAAAAATGTAATGTTACAATCTATATAAATACCAGAATAAACCAAATATACTTTCAAGAAAGTTATAGGAGAGATAGGAAGGCACAAACAAAGGAAGCTAAAATGCTAATCCCACTAGTCCCTCATATTCTCTTCCATCAGTCTTCCTGGAGAGTGATAAACCCAGCAGGAATTACCTAACTTATTCCACAAGCACACTGGATGCTACCTAGGTAAGTTGCTTCATATTTTATCACTTTTGTTCAAGGATATTCAGAATGTTTCCCCCAAAAGCTTTAACTCCTCCCTCTTTGGCACTGTATTTATACATTTGCCAGGAGTGAACAGCCTGGGACAACAGTTTCTTGGGTAACAGGTTGTCAAACATGTACTCTTGGCAAAGGAAAGAACTCAGGGAAATGATAGGATTCCCAGTCCTCAGAAATTATATTAGTTTTAATTTTGCTCAATCCTTTCTATGCTCGTACTTCAGAAAACAGCTTTGAAAAGGACTAGTTCCAGGTCTCAGCTTTCATCTTTGTAATAGCGATATGACTATAATATCTCTCAAAGGCTTGTTGATACAGTCTGAGGAGTAATTTTATCAGAAGTATCTGGTGTCTTCCCTTTTCTTAGCATCAGCAGGTAGAGGAGGCTTGGGACCCTTTACTATTCCAAATCTGTCCTTTCTCTGTTATTTTTTTCCAGATCTTTCTATGCTACCTCAGGACCAAAGGGATGACTACTCTTGTGGAAAAAAAATACTGAAAGGAGTCAAAATGTGGACAAAGGGCTTGCTCAATGTTCTTATACTTCAGAAACACAGGATAGCACATGTATTCTTTTTTCTTTCTTTCTCCTCCTCTTCCTCCTCCCCCCTCTCTCCCTCATTCTCTTTTATTCTTATTCATCCTTTGCCTTCCTTCTTTTTTACAGCCCCAAATCTCAGTGGTATGAAAATAGAGGGAAGCATAAAGATAGGATGGTATGGAAACATGAACAAAGTAGGGAATGTTATTATTACAAATTAAAATTGTTGTTAATTTTGTGTTAATTTTGTTGTTCTTTTGTGCTTTACTTTCTAGAGAATTTTTGTATGAACTTTGCAAAATCTTCTATTTGTTCACATTAGAAAACACTTGTTTATATTAACACTTTACTTGACAAGGAATGATAAGATTTCAAAGATCCTAAAGTATTATAAAACTATTTAAATTGCATCAAACTTCTTCATTTCTGTTATAGAGATATTTGTTACTGGTAATTTCTTAAAGTAACTCAGATATTCAGTCCAAATTCCAGTCAAACTTACAGTGCTGTATTTTGGCATTTGGTGATGTTTTTCTGTTAGTAGATAAGTCTATGGTAATCTCACCATCATTCTTTGTCTCCCAATAACTCATTAGGTACAGCTAAGTGAAATGAGATGTCTATTCTATCCCTTGGGAAAATTAAAATTAATAACAACTGTTCATGCCTCCAGCACAAATTATTGGCAGTAATATAAATAGAAAAAAATTCTCCAAGTGATTTGAGAAAAAAAAAACCTATATAGTTAGCTATTCCTTAGTTGGCAGAGGAGTTGGCAGGGTATTCCATCATCTTGCCTATGTCTGTAAGGCATAAAAATAAGAAAAACTTCACCAAGACATAATTTCTGTAAAATGATTTTATGCAAATTGGAAGATGCAGAAAGTTATTAAAGTTGCCAAACATTAAAATTATTTTCAATGTGCATATATAACAATAGAATCCCTTTAATTCTCACAAGAATCTTCATGAAGTAATTTTTGTTCAATTGATTCAGACACAAAAAATACAATCAAATGAAATTCCTGCATACTATAAACACCAAGCTGCTTAAGTTTTGTCAACTTGACAGAAACAGTGGTTATCTTGGAAGGGGATTCTGAATTGAGAAAATGTCCCCAGTGGATTGTCCTGTAAGAAAGGATGTGGTACATTTTCTTGATTAATGATTGAGGTGTGAAGTCCCAGCTCCCTGTGAACAGTGCAACCTTTACCAGGTGGTCCTGGGTTATATAAGAAAACAAACTGAGCAACTCCTGGGGAGCAAGCCAGTAAGCAACACTCCTCTCTTTTTCTTAAGTTCCTGCCACCAGATTCCTGCCTTTCATGCCCTAACTCCCTTCAAATATAAACTGTTATCTGGAAGTATAAACTTAAATGCAACATATTTTTCTCCATAAGCTGTATTTTCTTCATGGTTATTATCACATATTTCAAATCCTAAGATAGAAATCAGTACAGTGAGTAGGGAATAACAATGACAAGCCTGGGCATATTTGCTGGGGGTAAACTGTAAAGGTACTGGGAACTTTGGGCTGGGAAAGCCACTGAGTGTTCAGAGCTTAATGGACAGTGTGTGATATCTGAGAAGATGATTGCTGAGAACATAGATGATACACTCATGCCTAGTGATATTTCAGAGGGAAGGAAAGACTATCAGGGCCATTTATATGATACTTTAAATTAAATAGGTTCTAATCTATTATTCTAGTTAGTTGTGGATGAAGAATAATCTGTGATGTGAAGTCTTCTGGGAAGTCGCTCATCCAGTCAGCACATAGAACCTGTAGTGAAGAGGAGGCCATGTCTGTATCCCATGTTTTCTACTGAGCTTAGTAATGTGTAAGAACCTTGAAGGCATGAAGGAGTCATGTGTCAGAATCAGAGTTTCTGAAAAGAGCCTAAAAGAGAGTAGTGTTGTGTAGGTGGAGCCATGTTGCAATGCTTAGCCAGCATTTTGGAGCTTCCAGATGGAAAGAATATCAGGAACAGGATGAGCTGTGGAGTGGAGTCAGCATTAAACTAGGAAAGGATTTATATGCAGTATATGAGGTGGAACAACTGAAGTGGAGCTACTCAGTTCCTTTGGAGGCTAGAGGATCATATGTTTATCTGAGATGGTTAGTTGTGAACTTTTTATACTGCTGGATGATGGTTTTTCTTTTATTTAATTATTTTTCTCTTGAAGTAATGATGTACGTAACTAATTTTTTAAGCTTGTAGGAATGAACATTTGAAATGACTTCAAATGGCACTGACTTACTTTTTACATTTTTATATATGAAAGTTTAGTATTTTTTAAATGAAGATCCACAAATCAATGCAGAATATACAATTTAGTAAGTTAAGAAATATCATATTACCTTTAGAGAAAAAAGCCTTCATCACTACTTAATTTCTATAGTTTGATTCTTTTCTATTCTTGCTTATTCATTTTTAAAATTTTGTATTATTATTTTTATTTAAACCCAAAATATTGCCTCCCCTTTCCATACCCCATCACAGAGTTTTCCCCTTCCCCTTTGTCCCTACAAGGGTGCTCCAACCTGTAATTCTCCTCCCTGGGTCATAATATCTCTACAGAATTAGCTATTGACTTCAGTCTCTAAGAACTCAATGTGGAGTTCCAGCATCCCTAATATCTATTTATCAGTGAGTAACTCCCATGTATGCCCTTTGGGGTCTGGATTCCCTCACACAGAATGATACTGGACAGTTCTATCCATTTGCCTACAAATTTCATGATGTCATTGTTTTTAATAGCTAAACAGTACATTGCATTGTGTAAATGTTATACATTTTCTCTATACATTTGTCAGTTGAGGAACATCTTTTGCTACTTCCATTTCCTAACTATTATGAATAAAGCTGCTATGAACATAGTAGAGTAAATGTCTTTGGAGTATAGTAGAGAACGTTTTGGGAATATTCCCAGGAACAGTATAGCTGGGGCTTCAGGTAGAACTATTTACAACTTTGGAAAAAATACCATAGTGATTTCCAGGGTGGTTTGAGAAGTTCGCAATCTTAACAGCAATGGAAGTATGTGATGTTTTTACCACATCTTCAACAAAATGTGCTGTTCCTTGAGTTTTTGATCTTAGCCATTCTGGTTGGTGTAAGGTAGAAACTCAGGATCATTTTGATTTGCATTTCCCTGATGACTAAGGATAGTGAACATTTCTTTAAGTGCTTCTCGGCCATTTAATATTTCTCTCTTGAGAATCCTCTGCTTAGTTTGTACCCCATCTTTTTGATTTGGTTATTCAGCTTTTTGTATTCTAACTTCTTGAGTTTTTATATATTTCTTACATTAGCCATCTGTATGATGAGGGATTAGTAGAGATCTTTTTTGTCCTATTGACAGTGTCCTTTGTCTTACAGAAGATTTGTAGTTTCAAGAGGCCTCATTTTTTTCAATTAGATATTTTATTTATTTACATTTCGAATGTTATTCCTGTTCCTGGTCCCCCGTTAAGTCCCCTATCCCACCTCTTCCCCCTGCTTCTATGAGGGTGCTCCCATACCCAACCATCCACTCCCACCACACCTCTCTAGCATTCCCCTACACTGGACATCAAGCCTTCACAAGACCAAGAGCCTCCCCTCAATTGATGCCAGATCAGGCCATCTTCTGCATCATATTCAGCTGGAACCATGGGTCTCTCCATGCATATTCTTTGGCTGGTGCTTTGGTCCCTGGGATCTCTAGGACATCTGGGTGTTTGATATTGTTGTTCTTCCTGTGGGGCTGCAAAACCCTTCAGCTCCTTCAGTCCTTTCCCTAACTACTTGAATGGGGTCTGTCTGCTCAGTCCTGTGGTTAGCTGTGAGGATCTGCATCTGTATTGTTCTGGCTCTGGCAGAGCTTTGCAGGAGACAGTTATATCAGGCTATTGTCAGCAAGCACGTCTTGACATCCACTATAGAGTCTGGGTTTGGTGTCTGCATATAGAATGGATCCCCACATGGGGCAGTCTCTTGATGGCATTTCTTTCCATCTCTGCTCCACTCTATGTCCCTATATTTCCTTTGGACAGGAATAATTCTGGGTTGAAAGTCTGGAGGTATTTTGACATAGTGCCTGAGCAATTTGCCTTCTGTTTGGGACATTTTCTTTTGGGACAATGTGTTCAAGGCTGTTTCCCACATTTTCTTCCATTTGATTCAGTGTATCTGGTTTTATGTTGAGGTCTTTGATCCATTTGGACTTGAGTTTTGTTGGGTGATAAATATGTATCTATTTTCATTCTTCTATATGTACACATCCAGTTAGACTAGTAACATCTGTTAAGAAGATCTCCCTGTTACATTTTATGTTTCTGTCTCCTTTGATTTCAACTGTTTCTTTCTGTTCCAATGGCATGCAGTTTTTATCACCATTCCTCTGTAATATAGCTTCAGGTTAGGGATGGTCATACCTCTAGAAGTTCTTGTACTGTTCGGGGTAATTTTGGCTATCCTGGAGTTTTATGTCTTTCTATATAAAGTTGAGAATTGTTCAGTCAATACCTATAAAGAACTCTATTAGAAGTTAATGGGAATTGCATTGAATTTGTAGATTAGTTTTGGTAAGACGGCCATTTTTATTATGTTAATCCTACTGATCCTTGAGCAAGAGAGAGTTTTCCATCTTCTGATATCTTCTCCAATTTCTTCTTCAGGGACTTGAAGTTCTTGTCACAGAGGTCTTTCATTTGCTTGGTTAGAGTTACACCAAAGTATTTTATGTTATTTGTGACTATTATAAAGAAGTAATATAGCTGGGTCTTTGAGTAGAACTATTTCAAATTCTCTGAAGAACTGTAAAATGGATTTCCAGGGTGGTTGAACAAGTTTGACCTCATTCCAGCAGTGAAGGAGTGTTCCCATTGCTCCAAAAGCTCATCAACATGCCCTGTCCTTTGAGTTTTTTAATCTGAGTCATTCTGATAGGTATAAGATGGAATCTCAGAGTCATTTTGAATTGTATTTCCTTGCTCATCAGCATTTTTTTTGGTGCTCATCAGCCATTTCAGATTATCTGTTGAGAATTCTCTGTTTAGCTCTGTACCACATTTTTAGTTGGGATTTTGGAATTTAAAATATTGAGTTCTTAATATATTTTGGAAATTATCCCTCTATCAGATGTTGCTTTAGTGAAGAATGTTTCCCTATTTGTAGGTTTCCATTTTACCTATTAAAAATATCCTTTGCCTCAGAAAAGCTTTTACTTTTCAATAGGTTCCATTTATCAATTGTTGATCTTAGAATCTGAGTCATTGGTGTTCTGTTCAGGAAATTTTTTCCTGTGCCAATGTACTTAAGGTTATTTCCCACTTTTAGTTCTATTAGATTTAATGTATCTGGTTTTATGTTGAGGTTCTTAACTTACTTTGACTTGAGCTTTGTGCAGGAGAAAAAATGTGGTTCAATTTGCATTATTCTGCATGAGAACTGCCAGTAAGACTGGCACTATTTGTTTAAGATGATTTCCTTTTTCCACTTAATGTTATTGGCTTTTTTTGGTCAAAAATTAATTGTTAAATGAAGAAAACTAAGAAAATTTAGTTAAGTGCACACATGAAATCATGATTGACAGGATATTTACATTATTGACAATATCATATATATATATATATACATGACTATATATATATATGATATATATATATATATATATATGACTAGAACACAATATTCCTTTCTCAGGCATGACTCATATTGTTTAATTCTATTTCTGTATTTTTGAATTTAAGATTTCTTCTGGTTTCTTATTTATCTTATGATATACTGTTGATTATACATTCTTAGAAATTGTGGTTAACATTAGTCAAAGAACCTGAATATCCTTAACACGTTCTATATGTTTGTCCTTATACCCACAGACAAGTGTATCTTCAAGCCACATCAAGAAAAACTCTCTTTACAGGCCAATAGAGACCATTATAGAAAAGTACAACCAATCAAAATATAATTTTAGAGCACAGTCCCAACAGAATTATCTATAATTCTACTTCTGTACCTGAGATTCAGAAATCATTGTGGACAAGAAAATTGAAAGACCCAAAGAAAAAGAATTATTAGCGAGATTGTCTCCCGGGAATGACAGAACTTACACCCATGATGTTTCACAAACATTAATGCTTAAGCATGATCCCTACAATGACAATGATAGATGTATTAATGTAAATAAGGTAACACCATGAGGGTGGGGAGGCCTCAACCCTACAAAAGGAAGTACGTGCAACTAAGAAATACTGATAATGATATAAATAGTCTTCCCCAGTGAAAAACACATCAATTGTTAATCTACGTGTCAGCCTTAAATACATATGTACAAGTAGCCTTAAACAGATTGAGCTGTTGTATTTATATATTTAGGAATGTGCGTGAGTATAGGAGTGTGTATGTGCATGTGTGTGTGTTTGTGTGTGTGTGTGCATGTGTGTCAAAAATTAATAAAAACTAGTCTGTAAATTTAACAGAGAATAAAATTGTATCTTCATTTTTTAAATAGAACATAACAACATAAAAATAAAAACAACTCAATTATCCTCATAGAAGTGACTATAATTCAAGTGATTCATACATTAACCAGGAGATATAAAAATTATGAGTTTTTTCGGTGAGATTGACTACTACACAAAACTGTAGACACAATGGGGATATTGGCATGTTTGGAGCAGTACAGAGATCCAAAGCTGCTCTGGCCTGGATGGTGAAGGAAGTTGGAAAAAGGTTTGGAGACATGTGTGAAGGTCAGATAATAATAATCCTCAGGAGGTATCAAACTCCTGGAAGAAGAAAGAACTGCATTATACTAGGGAGCAAGATTAGCATAAAACCCATGATACAAAATACATAAACTAAACAGAAGGCTCATTGCCAACTCAAGTTTGGCTACAAACTAAGCACAATAAATATAATCTCAAATTAAAACGTTTAATTTTCTGAAAAACCAAGGGTTTAGAATTGGCTCATTTAGTAAAATTTAATGGTAAATTCCTTCACTAGCTCAAAACTATGAAATGTTTTGAGCAAATGGGAGAAATAATATTGTAAAGCCAACGAAACACCATGAACATAAAATAATAAAGTTGATGGAAAAGAAAAGCTTGCAATATATAGACATTTCCTACAAGAAAAGGGTTTGTTTGGAATAAAGTGTACTTTATAATCTTGATAGAACCTAATGTGAACTTTCTTATATTCAACTAGTTTACAACAATATAGAGATTATGCATGTATTTGCAAATATCACTAAAATATATAAACTCCTATGATAAAGATCAGTCTTTCAGTGGTCCATCTGGATAAGGAAGCACATGCATTCTCAACCATGCTGTACCTCTTTTAGTTTGTGTATCTGAAACATAGTTACGAGTAATATTCAACAGACTAAGCCAATTATACTTTTGTATTTAGGAATTTACATGTTCACATATGAATATGAATAAATTTGTATGTAACATTAATTATAACTGGCACTATATTTTTATTTATGTTTCCTCAGTTATATTTAGGTTTTCTCATTGCACTATAAACTATACATATATATATATATATATATATATATATATATGTATATGTGTATATATATGTATATTTATATTCCCATAATATTTAAGATTCTTTAAAGTATATTTTGTTTTAGTCTTTGTATCATCCTACTATACAAGTGCATTTGCTATGTAACATGTGCTTAGTACCTTACTTAAAATTTTCTTTATAGATATTTACAGACAATGATATTTATTCTAACAAGTTAGAAAATACACATTACTGGATTTCCAATGTAAGTGCTGGTTGATGACTTGGAAACCTTGCGGTGACATAAAATATGTGACACATGGGGTGTTGTTGAATTTTGCTGTTACTTTGTCCACCTGTCACAGATTTGAATGTCCTGGAATACTGTGTTTCTTCTGAAAAGTAAATATGACCATCTTAAGATCTTTATGTCTTTCTGCTCTTGGATTGGAATGAAACTTGTATATGTTCCTTCCTTGTATGTATTTTGAATAGAATAATTGACTCGATGAACTATATGTGAAGAAAAGTCAAATGGCATGATCACTCATCTTTCTTATAAGTAGCCTTTTCCAACTGCATGTTTACCATCCCTTACATTCCATAGTAATGTCATCTCATCCTTTTGTTGTCTTAGAAATAAAGAAAGGCCAGGCATGTGTGTTGGCTGGTGTTGTTTGTCAACTCAACACAAGCTAGAGTCATCGGTGAGAATGAAGCCTAAGTGGAGAAAGATGACTCCATGACACAGTGCTGTAAGACATTTCCTCAATTATAGATGAATGGGGATGGGTACAGCCCATTGCTCTTATTTCTAGCCCCTAAACTGGTGGTCCTGCATTCTCTAAGAAAGCAGGCCGGTAAGCGGCACCCCTCTATGACCTTTGCAACAGCTTCTACCTCCAGCTTGAGACATGCTCAAGTTCCTGTTCTGACTTCCTCCATTGTTGGACTATGATCTGGAAGTACAAGCTGTATAAACTCTTTCCTCTCCAATTTGCTTGTTGTTTCATCATTGCAATAGAAGTCCTAATTAAAAAATTTGTCTTCTGAATTTTTTTTGTTATTTTATTTTATTTTATTTATTTATTTTGAAACAAACAAAAACAACAAAAGCAAACCCCTGTTCCTCCCCCTTCCCCATGCCTGCCACCCTGCCCTCTCCCATTTTCTGGCCCTGGCATTCCCCTACACTGGGGCACAGAACCTTCACAGGGCTGAGGTCCTCTCCTCCTATTGATGATTGAACATCACAATATTTGGGTTGACAAAAATCTTGTGTCTGAGTAAGGTTCTAATACTGTGAACAGTATTCCTATACATCTACAAGAGAAAACTACTTACACGTGGATTTAAGCATTGGCCATCAAGTGACTACTCTGTGTGTGTTCAGGATCTCAGTGTACCATGGAGCCTTTCTCATTGTGAAGTCTAAGCACAGAAATCATGTTCTGGGTTGACATACTTTAGTGAACAGGAATAGTTGTATAGAAACAGAACTACAGAGGCCAAAAAGCAAGGTTAATATAATTTAGAGAATTTAGGGAACTAGTTTCAATGGTAGGCCTAGTTTAGTTTTGACTAGTTGTAGTGTCTGCATGCTGTGTTTGTGGCCTGAATACTACTTTCACCATGGAGTCAGTTGTGCCAAGGTTAGGCCTATTAACATCTGGTCCCTCTTACAATAAGTCCTGGGTTTAGTTTCAACTCATATCACTTAATTTTGAAAGGACCATGAGTTTCTTTGCCTTTCTTTGCTATTAGTTCATCAATACTGTGGAGATTATAGTAGATAATACCTTTATTATATCGATCAGCATATGCTGACAATTTCTTCAATGTAAGTTAGTCAACTTTCTACACTTCACATGCTCTCAGAATATTGCCTGAAGCCCATGTATAAGCCTGTACCAGTGTGTCACATTTAGTTTCTGTTGTCAACTTTACTCAAACAGAATTTTCTATGAGAAGAAGACCCCAGCTGAAAAATTTCCTGAATCAAATTTGCCTGTTTCTGTGTCTGTGAGTTCTGTGTCTATTATCTAGTAGATAATAGATGTAGGAGATCTGCACCCACTGTGTACTATTGTAAAGTAAGAGAATCTGGTCTGAGTACTCATTTACCAAGCAAGCCATTGAGAACAAGACAGTGTATCATGTTTTTTTCTTTTTGCTTCAAGTTCTTACCCAATAGCTCCCATAATGGATTGTGACCTGGTAGTGTAAGATGAAATAAATCTTTTGTTTCTTAAGTTTCTTTTCTTTATGGTGCTTATTATAGCAATAGAAAGGCAAACTAGAAAAGCATGCAAAAAAAAACCCAGTAATTTGTTGGATTACTTATGATTAGGTACGGTGTTTTCAACATTTTTGGCTGTTTACATGAATATTTCAGTGAATATGAGAGAGATTATTGAAAGGTAAATTTCTAGTTTGAGTTTGATTAACTTTTTTCCAGATAACAAGTTTGTATTGATCATATTAAATCTACTCATGCTGATACACTGATTTTAAGTATATAGCTGTCAGAATAATTGCTATGGGATAATTAACACTTAAATCTCATTAATTTCTTATCTACTAACTGTAGTGTTGTTGTTGTTTTTTTATCAGAATGCTTGCACCTATCCAATCTCACACTGATGTAGCCAAAAGGACCAGGTGGACAATTATCATTCCAAGATGATCTTTAAGCAGACAACAGTTCGGATACAATCAGGGAACAATTAGCATGAAATCAGTCCTCATCATTAACAATCTCTCAACCCAGGCTTATATATTTGTGCTTGTCATAAAACATAATTGTGATACATAACACTATGTTCCCTTGCTTAGATGATAACTAAACTGTGAATATGGCTTACTTTATTCAAGGACGCACCAGGAACAGATGGACTATTTACCTGTCATCTCCCTTGTAACTTACAAATTTCACCAACTCTATCCTTTCTCCATGTATAGAGTGCCTTGGAATTTCTCTGAAAGTATACTAAAGCAAGTTCAGAAGAGATTGAGATGGTGGTGGCTTTTCTATAAGTTAACATTTTGGAATCTAAGGCAGAAGTACAGTGATTTTGAGGTTATCCTGAACTATACAAAACACTGATTCAGAGATTTAATCCATTAGGCTTATTGGGTTGTGGGGAGAATGACAGCACACAGGCAAACATGGAGGCTGAGATCTCTGTATTCAGTTCTGAGGACAATAGGGAGAGAGAGAGCCACTTAAGCCTGGCTTGTATTTTTGAAACCTCAAAGCCCATACCCATTAACACACTTCCTCTGATATGGCCTTAACTATTAATATTTCAAAGAGTGCCCTTTCCTAATGACTAAGCATCCAAATCTATGAGTCTTTGGGGGCCACTCTTATTTAAACCATCACACCAATGAACTAGCCATTGGCTTCTGGGGTTTACCAGTGAGTATATAACTAAAGACAGTAACTTTTACTCTCTGAGAATCAGTCAGCAGTCAACAGTTTAACAGGATAGTTTATATACATGTATTAAAATTTCAAAAATTAATAAGAAAAAGAAACAGATTCCTGAAATAAAAGCATTGTGCTACATATATAATTGTAGAAAGCCCACCTAGAAAGTTCCACACAGATATATGCCCATATTTTTCTGAATAAACTGTTGTTGGAAGCAAAGCAGAATCTGGCCTGCTTAAGAATGGGATTGGACACCAACCCATCTACATACAAAACTTCAACTTAAAATTTATTCTGTCTTTAATAAATGAAGGCATGGGGGATGGAGCAGAGTCTGAGGGGATAGCCAACCAATAACCAGCCAAACACTGAGACTCATCCCATGGATAAGCATCAATCCCTGACATTATTGATCCTTTGTTATGCTTGCAGACAGGAGCATAGCTGTACTCTGAGAGACTCTACCCAGCAGCTAGCTCAAACAGATACAGACACCCACAGTCAAGCAGTGGATGAAGCTTGGGACCTCTTATGGAACAAGGAGGAAGGATTATAAGCCCAAAGGGGATATGAACTCCAAAAAGAAGTCCAAGACAGTCTAATAACCTAGACCCTTGCAGCATTCAGAGACAAGATACCAACCAAAGAACATACAAAGGCCAGTCCTAGTCCTCACAGCACTTATGTAGAAGATGGGCAGGAAGGTATTCCTGTAGATCACTGGAACAATGTGAAGAGTGTATCCCAAAAGATGCTGTCAGTATGGTGGGCTTGTTCTTCTAACTGGGCTGCTTTGTCTAGCCTCAATGGGAGAGGATGCCTATAGCCTAAAAGACGTGATGTGTCAGGGTTGGGGGATAACCTTTAGGGCTCCCATAAGCTCTGAGGGGAAAGGGAGGGGGTAAATGGGAATGGAGCGTGGCATGTAAAGTGAATAAGTACAAAATTAATTAACCAATTAACTTTTTTAAAAATGAGATGGGAGATCCACTTAGGATGTGATGGTCCAAGGTCTCTCTGCTGCCAATGCCTGGGGTTGTTTGACGCTTTAGTTAAAAGGAGGCAATGCATAGTCATGAGATATTTTATTATAGGAAAGAAAAGAGAGGCTGGCCATGTAGAGAGAAAGAAAGGGGAGGAAGGAGAGGGGAAGAGAAGGAAAGAGAGAGAGCAAGAGAGGAAGAAAGCAAGAGAGGAAGAGAGAAAAAAGCAGGAGAGCAAGGGAGAGAGGAGGGGGCAGACTACCCCTTATATTGTGTGAGGCTGAACTGTCTGTGATACAGGACATTCCTATCTGTGGACAGAAGACTGAGGGTAGGGTCCAGTTAGAACACTGGGAGTTTCGGTCTCAACTCCTCGGGGGGAGCGGGGGAGGCTGTGAGAGGTTATGACTGAAATGAGCCAGGGATCCAGGAGGTGTGGCTGGACTCCTTCCATCCCTTGCAGACAGAATTTGCCCACTGGAACTCTGAAGTTCCAGACCTATACTCAACTGGGCCCAGATTGCCTGAACAGACCACTTCCCCACAAGGATGTCTAAACTAATTTTTTACTTCAAATGTTTTTAAATTCTTTATTTTTTAAAAGCCAATATTTTATTTTTTAAGTGAAGGAAAGCTAATCTGCAGAGTTCACATCAAGAAAAACTTTAATGGCTCTGGAAAAGTAGCAAGAATGCAAGAACCTGTGGCAAAATGTGGGGTAGAGATTTTAGATTTCTTTAAAGTGTACATAAGGTAAAAGAAAACCCACACTGGAGATTTAGAAACTTGCTGGTTAGTTTTTCCTACTTATGCTTTCATGTTCAGGTTGTATACACACACACACACACACACACACACACACACACACACACACACACACACCCTAACAACAACATTAGGCTAATCAACTCCCAGAATCCAGTTATTATTCTTAGGATGGTTTTGCATATGTGAGTAAAGAGATAGGAAGAACTTTACTCTTAGAATTGCCACATAAAGCTATGTTTCTTTTATCTTTCCTTTCCTGTCCTATTATTATTATTTTTCTTTCTTTCTTTCTTTCTTTCTTTCTTTCTTTCTTTCTTTCTTTCTTTCTTTCTCCCTTCCTTTCTTTCTTCCTTCCTTTCTTCCTTTCTTCCTATCTGTTTTCTTTCAATCTTTCTTTCTTACTTTCTTTTTTCCTACCTGTCTGTTTTCTTTCTTTCTTTCTTTTTCCTTCCTTTCCTTTTCACGTTGCATAGCCTCCTCTCAAGATAAAGAACTATGAAGTCATACACAAAAGTAAAATTAAATCATTTCCCTTGGTTTGACATGATAAATCTGGATACAAGGTAATGTTATAGGTTAAGCTTCCATCCATTGGCATCATATTGGCAGATAATGTAGCCAGTCATTTTAGAGTAAGATAATAGCCTCTATTTTAGAATCTCTCACTTACCATTATTTTATTTTTATGAATATATTTACATATTCATTTTATTTCATTGATATGTACAAAGCTGTGATTGGAGTGACTGACTCTTATGTTATTTGTAGTAAGATTTTTGGGTGGGGTAGAGTGTAAGCACTAAAATAAAACACAACATTATCCAGAGGAATGGGGTCTAGGAAGACAGGGGATTATTGAAGCAATTAATTGTTCAGTGGATTTAAAACAAAAATAAGTTTGTAAGCTTGTACAGAGCTTGTGCTGGTATTAACATTGGTCTTTAACAACATTTGGTTTATCTATATAGACATAACATTTTTGTACTATTATGTATGTTTTCCCAAGTTTGGCAGCCATTAGGCTTTTTCAATAGCATTCTTCTATCACTGGAAGGACCCAAGGCTTTCATCTGTGGATCTCAGTGTCTGCTTGTCTGGAAAATCTCTAATCAGATGAGGTGTCTGGACAAGGGCAGCTTCATGATGAAGAGAGGAGCAAGCAGATAGCTGTTCAATCTCTGTCTGGCCTGTAGCAGCAGTTCTGTCTTTCTCACTTTTGTACAGATAAACCTGTAGAAGAAGCATAACAGGGGAGCACAACCCCAGCTGGGAGATGCATTCATGGGGGCAGGAGGTCATATATATGTTAAGCCTATAACAATTTGATTGGGAGTCCGTTGGTGGTCTGTTGTTATGGTCCTAGGAAAAAGGTGAGGTTGTTCAAGGATTTTTAGTCTTGGAAGGAATCTTAAAGTGAGTAGTTATCTGTGTTGTATTAAGTAAAGCAAAGGAAAGAGTTGGAAATTGATCTGCTTAAGATAACTGAGAAGAAAATACCATGTTAACTATGTATCTGGGATAAGCCATAACAGCTTGTCTGTAAAAGGAAACTGGCTTAAGTTGATAGTATTATTTTATTAATTAAAGACCAAATAATGATTATTAACATAGTTGGTTTGACCTTGGGATAGTTGTGGTAGATTTAATATAATTTTTGAAGTAGAAATTTTAAACAAATTGAAAAACCTTAGAACAATTTTGGGGTAAAACACATGAATATTGTTTCAGATATTCCTGTTTGGGTAAAAAAATAAGCATTTAAATAAAAAGTATGAAAATTTTGGGTTAAAAGGCCTAAACATTGTTTCAGTTGTTTTTGATAGCGAAAAGAACAAACATTTAAACAAAGAAGCATGAATATTTAGATTAAGGGTTTCAGGTATTTTATTTTTAATTCTTAGCAGTAAGATCTCACCCATTATGATTCATTTGGCAGGCTCTTTTCTCCTAGGTTATTGGGAAGGAACCTCTTCTGTCACACCATGGCTGCTGGACATTTGTTTTAGCAGTCAGGTCCTTTTTTCCTCATGTGTGTTTTCTTGGCTGGAATTGTTAGAAAGCAGGAGTTGATTTTTTTTTTTTTAATCCTAAAAGTAGAGCAGAAAGAGAGAAGCATAGGGGTATGGTGTACCTCATCAGTAGCTCATGGGTGGGCTCAGGGATTAGAATCTTTGTTAATGAACATTTGGACTTTCTGGATTTAGACAGGGGTCAATGCAATTTCCCCACCCCAAAACAAAAGTAGGAAGAAGTCAGAGTGTTTTTCTTTAGATTGGGAAGGCCTGGGTCTTTTGGGTTAGTGTCAAAATGCCAGTGAGCTATGATCCAGGGGCTAATCACAGTCTTTCTTTAATCCAAAGTTCTGCTTGTGGTTGCCAGCTGTGTTATGTGTCAGCTGGGTAGTCTCATATTAGGCTCAAGATGTGGGTCTGTATTTTACCTCACTACTGCTGTGTGAATGCTGCTTAGGCAGATGAGACACAGGGGGTCCTAGGCTACATTCCATTCCTCAATACCAAAGGGTGTCAGGCTCATGGAATGTGCCAGCACATCACTCAGGGGAGTCAGAATGCAGCCCAAGATGGGGATCGCAGTTCCTGTCTCTCCAGGTGAGAAATGGCACAGGATGGAAGTGAGTCTGTGGTATCCAAACTCCCAGACACTCAAACACCACTGGGAACCACAAGGAGTTGGGAATGAGAATGCAGGCCTGCAATGATCCCAAGGCAGGGGAATTCAGCTTAGCTCAATGTGAGTGTCAGGTGCATGGAGGGGTCTTAGGCAGCACCTCTTGGTAGCGAAGGCTTCTCCCCCCCACAAGTGACTGTGGTTCTTGATGAGTGAGATAGTCCTTGCTTGTCCAAACTGTTTCTTCATCTTGGAAAATGGATAAATACAACTTATTCAGGGTAGACCAGAGGTTAAATACCTTTCGCAGGAGGGAATGTCCAGGAAGAGAAACTTATTTTCTAAACCCTCAGGCAGGCCCATTTAGAAACCTCTTAGCATGGAAAATTCTGAGGTGTATGCTAAGTGACCAGCTGTCATGGTCTTCTTAGTGGGGTATCATAGTCACATGCTTCAGGACAGGAATCTGGTCAGGAGCAGATGAAAATGCCTATCTTCTCAATTATGAGAATTGCTAGGGTTCCTTAATCTATTGACATTACCACTTTTTCTGCCTGGTAACATGGTTCCACTTGCCCAACACATGTAATTGCATGTTTGTGCAACAACTACATACATAGCCCAGAAGAGGGTATTCCATCCAATACTGTAACTGGAATTACAGGCAATTGTTAAATACCTTATGTAGAGGTGGGATCAAATTCCTGGTTATCAGGAATCAGGTTCTCTGCAAGAATGATGAGATTCTCTTGAATCTATTTCTTTCTTTTTTTACTTCATTGAGTAAGGTCACTCAAAAAGATGTGCTCTTAAATGTCTGAGCTGTCTTTTCAGTCCCCTTATTTTAATTTTTAAGTTAGCATCATAGCATGTAGTCCAAGGTTCACTTATTGCAGAGATAAGTATGAATGTCTCTGAAATGAATAGGATTTTTGATCTTATGTATTCTTAGATTTCAAGAAAAGACAAGACCTGTACTCTACCATTCTTCTTTCCTTCTCATGACCACATTTTCTGGGCATATCTGAGATAAAATCTTCACAACATGACTGTCTAAACATGAGCTGAACAAGAATGAGTCCGATATGCATGCTAGCATTAACAGAAATCAATGGGGCTTCAATACTACACAAAAATACTACAGTCAAACAAGGCATGCCGAGAGTGGGATAAATAGATTTCCTCAGCGAAGACCACACCAATTTGTTATTCAAACAAATGGTCAGCCCTAAAAACACATATGAATAACATCACACAGGAGAGAAGGTTATTTTTAGGACTATACAAGAATGGGTAGATAGAAGATAGAGATAATAGATGATTGATAGATAGATAGATAGATAGATAGATAGATAGATAGATAGATAGGTACAAGACAAATTTTTTAAAAAGCAGTATATGGGCAATACTCAAGGGATAAGGAGAAGGGGGAAATAATGTGGTTTTATTTTATCTTAAAAATAAAATAAAAGTACTAAAGGGCAATTCTGACACACCTCTGTGGATGACATTGGCTTTTGTGGGGGGGGGATTTTTTTTTGCTTGTTTGTTTCATTTTGTTTTGTTTTGAGAATGGTCACTCTTTTAAGACACCATGGACCATTATTTACTAAGTTCCTAGTGTCTGTACCATGGGTCAATATTCAACTTGTGTTCATCTGGTTGTTAAAGTGAGGGAAACTTTTTTTGAGATTTAGCATTTTGACTCTATAACTGGAAAATATTTGATATACATTGGAAGAATAACAGTTTTTATTTTATTTTGAAAAATATAAATAAAATTTGAGATGGCAGAAAGATATCCAACATTGGCAAGCCAAAGAATAGTTTGGAACACCACCATTGTCTATTCTACTATACTTTAATACATGCATAAATACATTCATTAATAAAAGAGGCACAGGTTCTATACTATCTAGAGAGTGGTACTGAAAATTTGAACTAAAGCAGATGTCTTTGTCAACATTGACAAATTGAAAATACTGAAGTTTTCTTGGACTCATATGTACATAGTTTGTTGATTTGACTTATATTTTATTGATCACAGAATATTTAATATACAATCTAATAAATATCTATTGAACTATTGGTTCAATGTTGCAAATTAAATCTCTAAAATTTATTCATCTCTTAGGAAAGTTCAGTCACTATAGTATCTCTCTGACTCAATTTATTCATATTTTACTAATGAAACTTGATATTGAATGTCAAGCAATACTCATTTGTTCTTCCTTTCAGGATCAGGTAGCTACAATTATACAACTTGGGTTTTTTTTGTTTTGTTTTGTTTTTCTGTTTTTACTTTTTTGTGACCTTGACGATTTTAGATACCTGGAATCATGAGGTATTACTCCTGCAGCCAGTAGATTTTATAGGTCTTCTACATTCATCTATATAGTCTTTCCTGCTGTTGTCTGGCTCAACAATTTATGCAGATAATTTATACTTATTTTAATACATACATACACACCCAGAGAAAACCTGTCTTCCAGAAGTGTTGACATACCCAAATTCATAGATGCAACCAGAAATTCTGCCCCAATACCTGGCCCAAATTGGACCCACCAGGCCTCCAGTGGACCCAGGAACCACAACACAGTCAGGGACAGGATCTTTCCAGTTTCCATCTCTGCCAGGGAACTGACCATGTGTCACAGCCCTCCAAACTCCAATCACATGCAGAGAAAATTGTCTTCCAGAGTGTTAACACACCCAAGCTCACAGGTTGACAGGATCACAGGAGAGACAAATTCCAATTAGAGACATCAAGCCAGCTAACACCAGAGATAATCAGATGGTGAGAGGCAAGCACAAGAGCATAAGCAAAAAAAAACAATGTTACTTGTCATCATCAGAACCCAGTTCTCCTACCACAGCAAGCTCTGGATACCCCAATGCACGAGAAAAGAAAGATACTGAAGTGAAACCACATATCTAGATAATAATAGATGACTTTAAGGACATAAATAATTCCCTAAAAGAAATACAGGAGAATACAGGTAAACAAGTAGAAGACCTTAAAGAGAAAACACATAAATCTCTTAAAGAATTACAGGAAAATACAATCAAACAGGTAAAAAAAAAATGAACAAAACCATGTAGGGTCTAATAATCGAAATAGAAACAATAAATAAATCACAAAGGGAGACAACCTTAGAGATCGAGAACCTAGGAAAGATATCAGGTGTCATAGATGCAAGCATCACCAACAGAATACAACAGATAAAAGAGAGAATCTCAGGTGCAAAAGATACCACAGAAAACATTGACACAACAGTTGAAGAAAATGCAAAACTCAAAAAGCTCCAAACACAAAACATCCAGGAAATCCAGGAAAAATTCAAAAGACTAAACTGAAGAATAATAGGTATAGAAGAGAGTGAAGGACCTCTGCCCTGTGAAGGTTCTGTGACCTAGTGTAGGGGAATGCCAGGGCCAATGAGTGGGAGAGGGCGGGGTGGCAGGCATGGGGAGGGGGGAGGCAACAGGGATTTGCTTTTGCTGTTTTTGTTTGTTTCTTTGTATTTTGGAGGGGAAACTGGGAAAGGAGAAATTTATATGTAAATAAAGAAAATATCTAATAAAAAAAAAAAGAAGGGAGTGAAGATTCCCAATTCAAAGGGCCAGTAAGTATCTTCAACAAAATTATAAAAGAAAAATTCCCTAACCTAAAGAAAGATATGCCCATAAACATATAAGAAACCCACAGAACACCAAATAATTTGGACCATGAAAGAAATTTCTCCAGTCACATAATAATCAAAACAACAAATGCACAGAACAAAGAAAGAATATTAAAAGTGCTAAGGGGAAAGGGTCAACTTATACATATAAGGCAAGAAATTAATACTCATAAAGCAAACCCAATTGAGCCATACAAGCATAATTCCACCTCTAGTGACAAAAGTAACAGGAAGATACAATCATTGGTCCTTAATATATATTAATTTCAATGACGTCAACTCCCAAATAAAAAGACATAGACTAAGAGAATAGATACATAAACAGAATCCAGCATTTTGTTGCATACCTCAATAACAAATACAGCCATTACCTCAGAGTCAAAAGCTGGAAAGAGAATTCTAAGCAAGTGTGTAGGGCAGTGGGCTATACAAGCAACCTGGTCCTGGTCAAGCAAAAGTCTGAAACCCCAAAGACTCAGTGTGTAGTAATTTCTGCTTACATGGGACAGAATGTGTTTGAACATGCCTCCTGGGCCTCTGGCTCTTCTTGCAGTTATAGCCCCCCACAGAAGAGGTGTGTGATATAGATTATGTATAAGCACCAAGCCTTTCTACATGCAAATAATATTGCCCCAAGCTCTCAGTGCAAACTAATGATAAGTACCTGCTGTGGAACACTAAATCACCACCAAAACTGTATATAAATCCTATCCAGGGAATTAAAGGTGTTCCAGAAATACTCTGTCTTCTGAGCCTTTTGTTCTAAGAGCTCCACACTCCCCAATGGCTAGTTGGCCTCTCATCAGCCCAGCTCAACTCAACTCAGTGCAGGACTGCACTGAAGGCATGGCAGAGTGGGAGGTGAAGCCCACTGCAGCAGCAGAAGTGGTCAAAGTTACTTCCCCTCCTTGCCTGTTTTCTCTTCCTTTCTCTGAAACTCTCTCACTAGGCTGGGCCAGAGATCTTCATGGAAAAGCTCTGGTACACAAATGGTGTACACACAGAGAGTCACAGGCCCACACAGATGGTGCCAAAGAACATGCTGGAGTAGCCATTCAAATATCAAATAAAATCAACTTTCAACCAAAAGTTTTCAAAAAATAAGGAAGGACTCTTCATACTCATCAAAGGAAAAATCTACCAAGGTGAATTCTGAATTCACAGTATCTATGCCCCAAAGAAGAGGGCACCCACATTTGTAAAAGAAACCTTACTAAAGCTTATAGCACACATAGAACATCATACAATAATAGTGGGAGACTTCAACACCGCACTCTCACCAATGGACAGATCCTGGAAACAGAAACTAAACAGAGATACTGAGAAAGTAACAGAATTTATGAATCAAGTGAATTTAAAAGATATCTATAGAATATTTAACCTAAAACAAAGTAATATACTATCTCAGTACTTCATGGAACTTTCTCCAAAATTGACTAGATAATCAGACATAAAACAAGCCTCAACTGATACAAGAAAAATGATATAACCCTATGTATTTTATCACATCACCATGGACTAAAGCTGGTCTTCAATAAAAACAAAAACAACAAAAATCCTACATATATACAGAAGCTGATCAACCCAATGATAACTTGGTTGGAGAAGAAATAAGAAATATTTTAAAGACTTTTTTTTTAATGGGACACAATGAAAGTGCAAAGAGGAAAACTCATAGTTCTGAGTGCCCCCATGAAGAAGCTGGAGAGAGCATACACTAGCAGCTTAACAGCAAATCTGAAAGCTGTAGAACAAGAAGAAGAAACTACACCAAAGATGAGTAGATAGCAGGAAATAATCAAACTCAGGGCTGAAACCAACCAAGTAGAAATGAAGAGAACTATACAAAGAATCAACAAAACCAGAAGCTAGTTTTTGAGAAAATCAATAATATAGATAAACCATGAGTGAGTTTGGACAGAGGGAACAGAAATGAAAAGGGAGACATAATAACAGAAACTGAAAAAATTTAAAAAATCTTCAGAACCTACCACCAAAGCCTATAATCAACAAAATTGGAAAATCTAGATGAAATGAATGATTTTCTAGAGAGATGCTAGGTACCATATTTAAATCAAGATCAGATAAACTGTCTAAACACTCCCATAACCCGAAAAGAAATAGGTTTCATTAAAAACCTCCCAAACAAGAAAACTCAGGACCAGATGGATTTAGTGAAGAATTCTATCAGACCTTCAAAGAAGACCTAATATGAATACTCTTCAAACCATTCCATAAAAAGAAACAGAAGGAGCACTATCCAATTCATTCTATGAAGCCTCAGTTACACTGATACCCAAACAAACAAAGACTCAACAAAGAAAGAGAACTTCAGACCAAACTTTCCTTATGAATATGCATGCAAAAACACTCAATAATATTCTTGGAAACTGAATCCAAGAACATATCAAAACCATCATTCACCATGATCAAGTTCATTTCATTAGATCCTGAAAAAGCATTTGACAAAATTCAACATCCCTTCATGTTAAAATCTTGGAAAGATTAGGAATTGCAGGCCCATTATTAAACATAATAAAATCAATATACAACAAACCAATAGCCAACATCAAACTAAATAAAGAGAAACATGAAGGAATCCCACTAAAATCAGGGATCAAAGAAGGCTTCAGACTCTCTCCCTATCTATTCAATGTACTACATGAAATTTTAGCCCAAGCAATTAGACAACAAAAGGCAGTCAAGGATACAAATTTGAAAGGAAAAAGTAAAGATATCACTATTTGCAGATGACATAATGGTATACCTAAGTGACCCAAATAATCCCACTAGGGTACTCCTACAGATGATAAACTACTTCAGTAAAAAGGCTGTATATAAAATTGACTCAAACAAATCAATCGTTTCCTCTACTCAAAGGATAAACGGGCTGAGAAAGAAATTAGGGAAAGGACACTCTTCACAACAATCACAAGTAATCTAAAATAACTTGGTGTGACTCTAACCAAGCAAGTGAAAGATCTGTAAGACAAGAACTTCAACTCTCTGAAGAAAAAAATTAAAGAAGATCTCAGAAGATAGAAAGACCTCCCATGCTCATGGACTGGCAGGTTAACATAGTAAAAAATGACCATCTGACAAAAAGCTACCTACAAATTCAATGCAATCCCCATCATAATTCCAACTTAATTCTTCTTAGAGATAGAAAGGACAATTCTCAAATTCATCTTGAATAACAAAAAATCCAGGATAGTGAATACTATTTTTAACAATAAAAGAACTTCTGGGGGAAATCACCATTCCTGACCAGTATGACAGAGCAATACTGATAAAAACAGCATGGTATTGGCACAGTGAAAGTCAATTAGATCTATGGAATAGAACTGAAGACCCAGAATTAAGCCCACACCTCCATGTTCACCTGATCTTTGACGAATAAGCCCAAATCATCCAATGGAAAGAAGACAACCTATTCAACACATGGTGTTCACTCAATTGGTGGTCACCATGTTGAAGAATGCAAATTGATCCAGTCCTATCTCCTTGTACAAAGCTCAAGACCAAATGGATCAAGAACCGTCACATAAAGCCAGATAAGATGAATCTAATACCAGAGAAAGTGGGAAAGACCCTCAAACACATTGGCACGGGAAAAAAAAATTCCTGAATAGAACATTTATGGCTCAGGCTCTAAGGTTAACTATAGACAAATGGGATCTCATGAAATTAAAAAGCTTCTTTAAGGCAAAGGAAACTGTCCATAGGACAAAGCGGCAACCTACAGATTGGGAAAAGATCTATTTTTCAACCCTACATTGGATACAGCACTAATACCCAATATATATAAAAAACTCAAGAAGTTAGACTCCAGAGAAGGAAAAAAAACTATTAAAATGCGTACAGAGCAAAAGAAAAAATTTTCAACTGAGGATTATTAAATGGGCAAGAAGCTCCTAAAGTAATGTTCAATATCCTTAGTCATCTGGGTAATGCAAATCAAAATGACTCTGAAATTCACAACAGTCGGTATACCTAAGGTCAAAAACTCAGTTGACAGCAAGCTGGTACAACTAATCTGGAAATCAATCTCACATTCCCCAGATAACTGGACATAGTACTACCTGAGGACCCAGTTATATGACCACTCCTGGGCATATACCCAAAAGATGCTCCAACATATAACAAGGATACATGTCCCATTATGTTCATAGCATCCTTATTTATAATAGGCAGAAGCTGGAAACAACACATATGTCCCTCAACAGAAGAATGGATGCTTTAAATGTGGTACATTTAGACAATGGAGTACATTTACACTACTCAGTCATTTCAATGACTTCATGAAATTCACAAGCAAATGGATGGAACTAATAAATACTATTCTGAGTGAGGTTACCAGTTACAAAAGAACATACATGGTATATAATCACTGATAAGTGGATGCTAGGAATAAAGCTCAGAATATCCATGATAAAATTCACAGATTATATGAAGCTAAAGAAGAAGGAAGAAGAAAGCATGAATGCTTCAGTCCTACTTACAAGGGGGAACAAAGTAATCAAGGGAAGTAGAGAGAGGGAGGGATCTTTAAGAAGGAGGGAGGGTGAAGGAAAAAGATGGACAGGATCAGGTGTGGGAGGAAAGGTGGGAGAAGTACAGATGGTCCAGAAATTGAATGGAGGTGTGTAACGGTGGGGGATGGAGAACTGGGGGTAGCTACTATTTAGTCCCTGATGCAAGGAAAGCAAGGGGCTCCGAAGACCCAGTGAGGATGAAATTAGCTGAAATAACCAACAAAGGGGAGAGAGAACCTGTAGAGACCATGTCCAGAGGTTAGGCTTAGCCTCTGATTAAGGGGTAGGGCAGACCACCGATCTCAAAATATATTAACCCTGAATTACTCCTGTCTAAAGGAAATGCAGGGACAAAGAGTGGAGCAGAGAGACTAAAGGAAAGACCATTCAGAGACTGTGATACCTAGGTATCCCATCTTCAGACAACAAACCCAAGCACTTTTCTGATGCCAAGAAGCGCTTGCTGATAGGAACCTGGTAAAGCTGTCTCCTGAGAGGCTCCTCCTAATCCTGACCAACAGAAATGCGGATGCTTGCAGCCAACCATCAGACTTAGCACTGGGACTGGCGTTAGGAGAAGAAAGACTGAAGGAGATGAAGGGGTTTGCAACCCTATAGGAAGAACAACAATATCAAGAAAACAGACCCCCAGACCTCTCAAGGACCAAAGCAATGACCAAAGAGTACAAGTGGAGGGACTCATGGCTCCAGCTGCTTATGCAGTAGAGGATGGCCTTATCTGGCATCAGTGAGGCACTTGGTCTTATGGAGACTTGATTCCCCAATGTAGGGGAATGCTAGGGTAGTAGGGCTGGAGTGGGTGGGTAGGGGAGCTCCAGCATTGAAGCAGAGGGTAGGGGACATTGGATAGGGATTGCAGAGGGGAAACAAGGAAGGGGGGATACCATTTGAAATGTAAATCAATAAAATAACCAATAAAAATGCATGTATATACACACATACAAATTTACTTGCTTCTTTACAGATTAAAGTAGTTTTAAATATTATAAAAATTTTCTCCAAGGCTTATCTGTTTTTAGTCAGAGGCTTAGTTTATTTAAGTAGTCAAAAGGTGGATTGGAGATACAGTTCAGTAGTTGAGAGCATTAGCTGCTCTTCTAAAAGACCCAAGTTCAATTCCCAGAACTTACATGGTGGTCCACAACCATCTGTAAGTCCGTATCTAGGAGATCTGATGCTCTCTTCTCACTCCTGAGGGCATTAGGTGCAAACGAGGGAAGCAGATATCCATAAGGACAAAACAACTGCAATCATTAAAACTTTACAAATAAGATAAAATAGAAAACAATGTGATGATATATTTACTATTTACTGTATTGTTTTAGAATATCTTTCCCATACTACTATAGAAATATCTTAAAGAAAATAATGAAGAAACAAATGGCTTAAATTTTTTATTACTTATAATAAACATTTTACGAAGCTACCATCCGAGCCTTGTAACAGATACTAGATCTGTTAACTCTTTCCAGTTATATGATTCTGTATTTAGATTAGGCACATGTAATTAAGAATGCTGTAATAGGTGTTAACTTCAAAAAGTGCCTTGGGTTAAAAGATATGCACATTTCTTATTAAAATAAACAACTACTTACTTTTTAAACTATTTTTCTTTCTATATTTTCTCTGTAGGTTATAATTTTGTAAACCTTTATGAAAGCTACATGTTACAATTATGCCAAAGTACAGTTAATGAGAAAAGAAACTGAACAATATTTTTTGAGATGGTAGGATAGAACTCTTAGGACAACAGAACTAAAATACAAGAATAAGCTCCTGGGAGAACTGGCCTAAAATAACATTCTTACTATACCTACCATTTGTCTAAAATGGGGTATAATGAGTCTAACTGATACCAATGCGTTGACATCTGCAACTTAACTGTCTCCTTTATTTGTGATAAGTTCAGACGAACTAATTAGTTCAGATCCAATCTACGGATGAGGCACAGTCAAAATCCACCAGTCAGTAACCATCAAGGACTTTTGTCAGAGGCAAGGGGAGTATTGCCAAATTCAAAATCATGCTTGAGCATCTTGGTGCTTGCTTATATTTCTAGTATTTATTAGTTTCAAGCAATAAGACTGTAAAGTTGAAGTCTGCCTGTGTCCCATAGTGAGGTATGTTTCATACAATATGACATTGCTTGTACCAGCTCTCCTTAGATTAAAGCTAAAATTTTATAGACAAATGTTGCTTAAAAACAGTTGCAAATACTGAGTGTGTTTTAAACTTCACTCCTAATTACATGATCCTTGTTTCAGACACAGGAACATTTCATCCCATGACTAAAGTATAAGCAAAGAGTGAGGAAATGTAACAGCCCTTGCAGAATTTGAATTAATCTTATATTTGGTTATTTCATTTTTCCATCACTGGTAAACAATAGTTGACTGATTCCTAACTATTTGGAAAGAAAGCAAAGCTATGGTAAGAATGTTAGTTCTTACAATATTTCATGATTCATCTGGTTCAACCATGAGTTTTCACTCTGTAGGCCTCGCCCTCTTTGGGAGTTGAATGAGCCTATCACAGAGTTCATATATCCAGATCTACTTCATATCATATATTCACATTATAATTCAAAACAGTAACAAAATTATGGTTATGAGATAGCAATGAAGATAGTTTATAACATCAAGAATTAAAGTGTTGCATCAGTAAGGAGCTTGAGAACCACTGCCTTAAATCCAAGTCTAGTGTCAAAAGTGCAAACATAAATGTAGGATTATTACTAAACTTTATCTGTTTTTATTATCATTTGTTCTTATTTTACCTAGTAAGGAAAGATTACTAGGCATGGCATATTAGATCTGCCAGGAATCAGGTTTTTACACAAATAATAACTCATCAACAATTGGATGACAAAATGCCTAAGAAGAAATAAGGAAGTCAAGATTTAATTTGCCTTGCCTTTGAAGAATAGATTCAGTACATTGTCATGGGGAAGCCATGATGACACAAATGTGAGAGAATGTGTCACATTGCATCCACTGTTTAGAAGCTGAAAGAGAAATACTGCTGCTGAGTCCAGTTTCACCTTCCTATTGAGTTTAGAACCCAAGGTTATAGGATGTAGCCATCCATATTTAAGATAGGTCTTCACATCTCAATTTATTCATTCTAAATTATTTTTTCACAGACATGGCCTGGGATTTGTTTCCAATGTTATCTTTTCAAGTTGACTCTCAGCATTAATTATTACAAGTAACTAGCCCCTCTGTAGTTTGTGACTATATGTGTGTAGGACCTGGAATAACATAAGACAGGAAGGTAAAAAATTGTGCCCACCTTGTAAAAATGCATTTTAGAGCAGCAGGCATGATGGTGCACACAAAGGCAAGCAGGTGTCTGTAAGTTCAAGAATAGTCATAGCTATGCAGAGAGACCCTCTGTCTATCTCTCAAAAAATTGAAACAAAGAATAAATCAAATCAAAACAAAAATAGTGCATTTCATACTAATTTACTTTTCTGTCCCTATTTCAAATATTTATAGTTGATAAACCTTCAGAAAGGAGGAGCAAGAAGTCTTTGTTATTCTGCTAATACCTATAATACCTTCAGCAAATCTGGAAGAAGACAATTAAAGTTGTAGTTTGAAACTTTATGAAGGTAATTAAAGCTCAGGGATTTGCAGTAAATAGTGAAGCTCCAGATTTTTATTTTATCATAGTTGTTTTTGATTTTAAGAGTTATCCCATTTTTCATATGGTATAAAATATAAAGAATGATATATGTATTCATACATATATATGAATATATTCATATATGTATACATATGTACATATACATATATATGTATATACATATGAATGTCAAGGATATAGAAAGAGTAGCCAGATGGGCATACACTATCCAAGTGTTTTGAACCAATGATGAGGATATAGGAAGAGTCCTTTCATAGCCAGACAGATATTCCATTGAGAACATCCAGAGGCAGATGGTACTCAATAATAAAATAATTATTCACAGACAATGCAATATGTCTCATTTCCAAAGAATGTGGATCAGACCTTGCCTAGTTGGGGAGAGTGGGATGGGATGGGATGGACATGAAGCCCAGCCGGTTTCTTGTTAAAGCCCCTGAAGGTCCTCCAAGAAAGATAAGAATTTGCCCAATGTGATTAGTAGTGAGAAGTGAAACATTCATGCTGCAGTTCACCAAGTATGCATGCTTCCATATTCATTCACCCACCATCAGCAGTTTGAAAGGACCATCAAGAATCCTATAGGATCCCCCATGGAACACTCAAAGAGCATTCCAAAAGCTGACTGCTCCCTAGGTTGTTACCAAGCCAGGCCATATTATCAAGCCCATTACAGCAGAAGATATGGGTTACTGATCTTCTCCAAGGTCTGACCTGCCTGTCATGCAGAGTACTCCAAACATCAAAAACAACTGAAGAAAAGCTCTATAGGTTGAAATATCTGAGGAGTGCCCTGGCTATTCCTCTGCTTGGTCTATGCTGTAAAATGAATTCCAAAACTGGCTTAATAATACTATGTGCATACTTAAGCCATATCTGAGGAGTAAAGGTATTGTTTTTTACCTTTAAAATAAATGACTATAGTCTATTCAGAATTGTTACATTTAAAGTTTAAAAAAATATAAAAAAATCTTCAAGTACTCCCATTTTTTTTTCTGGTGCGTTCATTGATTTTTTTTAAAAAACACTTATCATGGTTTGTTCTTTTTGCTTCTATCCCTCTTGATTATGATCAGGACATTTGACAAATCTCCTCCAGTTTATTTAAATGATGATAATTTCCTGAAATAATAGTAATGACCATTTGAAAACTAAAGTAATTTATTTCACTAGATTATTACCACTTCTCACTCTGCTGACTCTTAGTAATGGTGAAACATAGACTAATTTCTCCTTCAACCGAATTTCCTCTATGTCACTCCCAGAATCAACCTATCACAGGCAAACAAAGAAAGCTTTCAGTTCCTATCCCCAAACCCATCTCCCTATCTCTCTCTATAATGATTCCCCTCAGTAAACAGGCAGTGAGCATTCTGGTTTTCTAATCAAGAGACCTCCTCTTCTTAGTTTTTCTCATATTCAACTTTGTTGTAGAAGATGCTGAATTCTTTGTCTTTCCTTTCAAAGACCTTTTTTCCCTTCTATCTATTCTGTATCCAGGACTTTATACTTTTATCAAAAATATTGATCAATTTCTAAGTCTTTGGAGAATTAATTCAATCTATTATTAAATTATTCTATCCAATTAGAAGATAGAAACTTGGCTTAGAGACTAACAGCACTTGTTGCTCTTGCAAAGAAACCATGTTCAATTCTCAACACCCACATAGTGGCTCCTAACCATGGCCAACTCCAGTTCCAAGAATCTGACACCCATTTCTGGCCTTCAGAGTTATTAAAACCTGCAAATGGTACATATATATAAAGGCAGGCATTCACACCCATTGAAAAATAACTGTCATGAAATCATTCTGTACTATTAATGTTCTTTGGCAAGATATCATTCTTTTCTCAAGGTTTCTAACACATCAATAAAAGAATTTCTCCTCCAAAATCAGTATTATAGCATGTATACTATGAAATAAAGTAAAATGTCTAATATTGATTTCCAGTTTTATACAGGAGCATTTTATTTGAGTCTTTGAAACATTTTTATGCTTATTCAAACTTATATTGAATAAGTTAGAGGCAACCTGCAGAACTGCCTTAAAATTATGCCAAATTTTCTCCATTGGGAGAAAAATCTACAAATGAGAATTTTTACCCACCATCTAGTTCATTACCATTGATGATTGACTTAATTTCTATAATCTTTTGTCTATAGATTTTATATTTATTTACATGTGGATGGGTGTCTGTGTGAAGGCAGGAACTTAGACAAGGTAAAAGAGACATCAGATCCCTTGAAGCTGGAATTATATAGTTATAAGCTGCCATCCCTTGGAGCTGGAGGTACCAGAAGTGGGTCATAGGAACCAAACTCATGAACGTTAGTGTTTTAAATAGATCAGCCATCTCTCCAGCCACTGTGTCCTTACTCTTTAAAGATACATCACTATACCAGTTTTATACCTTCTTCAGTAAGTGAAATGAAATTATATAATCACACCATTAAATAAAGTTCTTTTTTTATCAATAGAGAGGTCTTATGGCATTCTTTTGCATTCAATACTCTCATCTAGAGTACTTTGCAGATTTTTACTGCACACTTTTTATCTTAAATTCCATTTCCAATATCATCTCTTTAACATTTTTTTCAGAACAATATTACTAAATTAATATATCTCATTTACATTTTGAAAACACTGTAGAAAGTATTTTTATCTTTTATACTTAAGAACATATCAATGAATTATACTGTGTTAAAACATTTATAAGTTAGATTTGTACTTTAATAATGCCTGTTATAACACAGTGGTTCAATTGATTAAATTATCAGAGCCTTGTTTGACATAAATACTCTAAGATTATTCTAGAAAATGTTCACAAATATTTTAAGTATTACTGGTTTTGTGTTTTATAAAAAAGAGAGGATGTCAAGATTTGTTTTGGTAAATGTGTGATATGGAGGGGTGCCTTAGTGGGCCCATGCTGAGGCATCTCTTTCCCGTGAGGTTCTGGCCATACAATAGATATAGTATAGAATAGAGTTTATTTATGGCATGGGAAGTGGATTTGGGAAGAAAGTAGACATACACACAAACACACACACACACACACACACTCATACATATGGAGAGAGAGAGAGAGAGAGAGAGAGAGAGAATCATCTATGAGAAGCTGGAACCCTCAGTGCCAAGGCCTTTATGTGTGCCCAGAAAATATAGCCCCTTGAGCGTGTTGACCATTGAACCCAATGACTCCATTGATTACATAGAGTACAAAGACATGATAGCTATGAGGTGTACCTGTTGTTAGCATGGGGGAACACTACAACAGTGCCTCAAGCCTGCCTGGGAGAGCAATGCTGTGGGCCCTAGAGTGCCTGGGCAGAGAGCTTCATGTGATCAATGTCTCTGTGCCCCACAGTGCACATTGTGTGAGTGGGGGAAGTGGGTGTGTGGATGAGCATGGTGTATGCAGTATCCATAGGTGTAAAGGACGCACTCACTGGTTGTTGCCATAAACCAAGGGAAATGGAGCTCATTTGGAGATCTCTTTTTTCCTCACGAGTATGGTTTTCAATGGACAAATTTATTAGCATAAGTCTTGAGTAGAAATGTAGCTGTGAACACTTCAGAGTGCTGTGGTTTTATGTAATGGAAGAATATACTGATATACTGTTGATGGCAAGAGAGAGAGAGAGAGAGAGAGAGAGAGAGAGAGAGAGAGAGAGAGAGAGATCTGGAGGGCCAGGAACATGTGGAGAAAGGGGGGAGGGGAGAATGGGGTCAGGGAGAAAAGAGGCAGAGAGTAAGAATAAGAAGGAGAGGAAGAAATGAATAACCCCTTTTATAGTAACTATGGGATGGACCCTAGAAAGGATGCTATCAACTGGCACCCCTGACTTTTCCTGAAATCTTTCTTACTTGACAAATTGCCATACCTTTCATCAGATCAACTGAATTTCCACTGATGGTACTCTCCTTCCAGTATTGTCCCTAGTCTCCAGTCTGTCCCAGATACGACCCCCTCCACTGATTTTTGTTCTTTTTCCCAACCCTTTTTGCCCCCACATTCCTGATACTTATGATTGTTTCCATCTCCACACCATTCCATGTAATTCATCAGCAGTAATCTTTGCTCTAAACAGATAAATACAAATTTATTTTTAAGCAATAGTCTCAAAATTCTACTAGTTATTTCATGCACTGTGAACCTCTGAAACTCAATTCTGATCATTTCCTATTTTAGAAAACATATGGAATATTTTGCAAGCATCCTTCCATTCACTCACCCTGGCAATGAATAGCTAGCTATTTGAACTATATAGATGAGGTTATTGGAATTGCAGAGGCACTGGTCCTCTGGTCAGTATTTGAAAACTGATACTTGCATTTTGTAACTCTAAATATTTTTTATTACTTTCTTTGTTTATTTGTACATATGTATATATATATATATATGTATATATATATATATATATATATATATATATATATATATATATATATATATATATATATATATATATATACACAACAGCATCCAGGTAAAAGTCAGAGAACAATTTGGGATAGTTAATTCTCTCCTCTCTTCCTGTGAGCCCAAGGGTTTAAACTCAGATTACCTAGTTTGGTTAAAAGTAACATTACATGCTGAGACAGCTCACATACTCAGTAAATGATGATAAGTATTTTTATATCATGCAAATGAAATCATCTTGTCACAAGGGGTAGCAATCAGCTTTATAATTAATAATGAAAACTTCATACCTTTGTACATTTGTAGTTGGAACTCTCCAAGGTTTTAGCTTCTATTTCCCACTGATTCCTGGAAGACAAAATGCATGGTCAGGTATTGGAAATGAATTTCTTTTTCCATAATGCCATCTTTTGCTGCTCCTACTACTTTCAAAAACTTTTGGGAAGATGGTCATTTTCACAAATTTGTGTGTGTCAGGGGAGGGTGCTTATCAGTATTTATGGTCTTCAATCCTACTTCTCAAGTTAATAAACAGTTCCCTTCTCAATTCCAGGCAGAAAGAAAGACACACACACACAAACACACACACACACACACACACACACGGAGATAGAGAGACAGAGATGGAGACAGAGACAGATCTACAAAGACAAAAAGAAAGGGAGAAAAAAAGAAAAAAGGAAAAAAAAAAGAAAAGAATGTGGACATCAAATGAGCCTTCCCTCTAGTTTCATCATGGATATTTTACTGGTTCCTTTGTTATCCAGCAAAATCAATTTTTAATATTATATAAATCATCCTTCTCCAATTACACATTATGATTAAAGAGTAATAAATTGAGGGACCAGAAACAGTATAGATTTCTAGTACAACTTTGGTATCAAAATTGTCTTCCAAAATGAAAAATCAACACTATGTCCCAACAGGGGGACAAAAAATGGTAGAACCAAACAAATTTACCTACAATCTGATATGACAGCAATACCTTTGTTTTCATGGTTGAATTTGTGGAAAAAAATAAATGATGAGAAATTATATGCACAGTGTCTTACTTTGATCTACCAAGATGGATTGTGGGTCAGTGTTGTGGATTTGGTCATCAAAATTGCACAAAAATCTGCATATCCACATGTAAGATGATGAGGGACACTGTCCCTAGTTGGTTTGATTGGTGTTCAATGGTTGGGCAGGGAGAAACAGGCGGGACTTTAGGATTCCAGTGTAAGAGACTGAGGAAGGAAATGAAGGGAAAGAGGTGCATGAGTGGAAAGGAGTAGATGCCAGACCTGGAGATGCAGGACATTGAACACAGCTATGATGTAGGTACAGGAGAGCTCAGCTTGAGCGGGCTGCAAGTCTGGGTCTGGGGTAGCTAAGATGAAATATAGGTTCTAGTTTTCAGGAATATCGAAGGGGAGCATGTTAGCCATGTGGAGATTTGGACGTGGTCCAGACATTGAGATATTTAAGGTATATTAAAACATACAGCTGTTTGTGTGCATTTATCTTTCATTCTGGATCAACATTGGGGTGGGTAGTGAAGACAGTGTCACTGCCACTGTTGCGGTCGATTTGAGTTGTTTTTTGGGCTTAGCTATAGAAGGCACCTAACATGGATCATGAACTCACTAATAAAAATTAATTTGAGATTCATGAATGGAAAATGTACTATGTGTAAAGATTAGGAAGTAGGGAAAATTGCTTTCTTAACAGAGCTGCACAGTTTTTGCCCAGGCAAAACAGGGGTTAGGGACTAGGACAAAAGGCTTGCTAAACTGGCACAAACAAGTCTGGGTTTTATTGCTTAAGGCTGAGACATACCCAGGCCAATCCAAGTTCATGGGCACAGGCTAGTAACTCTCTTAGGTTCTGTAAGAACTTAAGCTGGGAATGCTTATGGCTCCTGCTGGAAGAAAGCAGGCAGCAATAAGGCGGCTCCTGCTAGGAGAAGATAGGCCACTGGTAGCAACTCTAAAGAAGGATAGAAAGCAGAAATGGAAATAGGCGTATACGGGAAGTAGCAGGAAATTTAATTGAAGTTATATAGAAAAGATATTAATTCAATTCATATAACAAGAATGATGACATAGTACACTCACAGAGATAATAATACACAGAAGGGAGGATGAATGAAAATTGATTTGATTGTTTTTAAGTATGTAAAAGAGAAGTAATGATAATTACTATAAAGAAAAATTTAAAAGTCTATGATGCTGGGCAGTGGTAGTGCACACCTTTAATCCCAGCATTTGGGAGGCAGAGGCAGGCGGATTTCCGAGTTCAAGGCCAACCTGGTCTACAGAGTGAGTTCCAGGACAGCTGGGGATACACAGAGAAACCCTGTCTTGAAAAAAAAAAAAAAAGGTAAAGAAAAAAAAGTCTATGCTATATTAAGCAACTGGGTTTCTTGAATGTGGGCTCCATAGAACTTCTGGGATTGCTTAGTCTGGTATGTGACAATTTGGTAGCCTAGAAATAAGCTTATACAAAAAGTAGAAGGGAAATTAATTGAAGTTAACTAGGAAAGGATATTAATTTAACTTTTATAAAGAGAAAGGTGATATTTATATGTATATACATCTATATGTATATATATGTATGTGTATATATATATATGTATACATATATATACATATATATACATAGAGATATTATTCTCCACAGAAGGGAGGAATAAATAAAATTGCTCAGATGTATTTAGGTATGAATGAACGAGTAAATAAACTTAAGGCTTTGATATCATGTAATAACACAGGCAGTAGATGGTGAAGGAGCATTGTCTCAATCAGATGAGCTACATTTAGGACCTTGATCTCAAAAAAGGAGGGGTAGGCAACATAAGGGAATAAGGAGAAAAATCTTATCTCAGACAGATGTTAGAAACTTAGGCTTTTGATCTCATGAAATTTTATTACAATTGGTTATTATTTTTGCTCATTTTTTATTACATATTTTCCCTATTTACACTTCAAATATTATCCCCTTTCCTGGTATTTCCTTCAAAAAAAAAAAAAAAACCATATTCCTTCCCCCTCCCCTGCTCACCAACCCACTTTCTCCCACTTCCTGGCCCTGCCATTCCCCTACACTGGAGCATAGAGCCTTTACAGGACTAAGGGCTTCTCCTATCATTAACTCATAAAAATAGACAATTATCTTTCACTTGCTCAAACAAGGAACAAAAAATTCATCCTTAACTGATCTGTGCATTTTGCACAATTCATACAATTGCCTTTCTATCATTAAAAATTTTCTTTTAAGATTCATATATAATGCAGAATGAGACACCAAGATACAACTCCAGCAAGATTCATCCTCATAGACGCTGAAATGACCCAGCACTGTGCCTCCTGATGTTGTTTCCAGAGATTTGCTTCCAGGAGAGTTTCCAGAATAGATAGTAATTCGGTTCATCCAGCCTTTCAGATGAATCCAGTCAGAACTTCAGTCAAGCACTGAACTATCTAAGCATACAGAGACTGTATAAAAGATGTTACA
>NW_022196905.1:15878176-15878306 GCF_008632895.1 Mastomys coucha
GGCGTGCGCCACCACCGCCCGGCTACAGCTGACATTCTTAAGTGTAATTGACGTTTCCAATTCTCCTACCCCTCCCCACCCCTTAAAATTATATATATATATATATATATATATATATATATATATATAT
>NW_022196905.1:15878316-15900287 GCF_008632895.1 Mastomys coucha
TGTATATATATATATACATATATATATATACATATACATATATATATACATATATATATACATATATATGTATACATATACACATATATATATACATATACATATATATATGTATACATGTACATATATATACATATACATATACATATATATGTTGTTGTTCGTCCTAAGGGGCTGCAAACCCTTCAGATCCTTTGGTCCTTTCTCTAACTCCTTCATTGGGGACCATGTACTCAGATCAATAGATGTCTGTGAGCCTCTACATCTGTATTAGTCAGGTACTGTCAGAGCCTCTCAGGAGGTAGCTATACCAGGCTGGCTTGTCCTTCCTTCAGTCTCTGCTCCATAGTTAGTCAGTTAGTCTCTGCAACTCCTTCTGTGGGTATTTTATTCTCCCTTTTAAGAAGGAATGAAATGTTCACATTTTGGTCTTCCTTCAGAGCTCCCAAGGACTCAACCACCAACCAAGGACTATAAATGGCAGGACTGATTGTTCTGGCAGCATGTGTATAGTAGAAGATGGCAAAGTCGAGCATCAATGAGAGGAGAGGTCCTTGGCCCTGTGAAGGTTCTGTGCCCCAGTGTAGGGGAATGACAGGGTCAATAAGTGGGAGAGGATGGGGTGGCAAGTAGGGGGAGGGGGAGGCAACAGGGGGTTGTTCTTGTTGTTTTGGGGGTTTTTTTTTGGTCCGTTTTTTGTTTTTTTGTTTGTTTGTTTGTTTGTTTGTTTTGAGGGGAAAACAGGGAAAAAGAGAAATCATATGACATGTAAATAAAGAAAATATCTAATGTAAAAAAGGAAATTTTAAAAAGTATATATATATACATATATATACACACATATATATATATGTGTGTGTGTGTGTGTACATTGTCCCTATTTATCTCCAAGAATCCATGGAAAAAATTCATCCCTAGTCCTTAAGTTTAAGTGTCTGCTCATGATTATTTTATAAATTATAGATAGGTTGGCACTTTAAAGGCTAATTTGGAAATGTACATAGTTTTGAACATGGAGGAAAGCATATAAAGGGCTTAAATTTGGGAATTTCTGTCTTTACTCTTCTCTATCATTTATCTCTTAGGTAATGAAAAAGAGGTTGTTGAAAAGAAAGGGGGATAGAGTAATATTATTAGAAATTAGATAAATGGGATAGATTATGGAATTTCTTCTTAAATAAAGCATTGCATAGCTATAATCTTACATTGGTAGAAATCTTTATATTTGATACAAAATTGAAGTTATAATTTCTTACATTGGCACAGGATTAAGGTTTTCATTGATAATTGATACAAAATTTAAAATCAATTTTACTGCTCATAGATAGGCATTATGCAGATGCATCTCATTTAAAAATGCAAAGCTTAAACCCAGTCCTTTCTTAATTGGATATTTTCTTTATTTACATTTCAGTTGTTATCTGGGAGGGAGGGAAACTTCCCCAGTTTCCCGAAACACCCTACATCCTCCCTTCCCCTGCTTCTATAAGGGTTTTCTACACCCACCCACCCACTCCCAGCTCCCCATCCTCAATTCCCCTACACTGGGCCATCTATGGGTGTAGCCTTCTTAGGACCAAGGACCTCTCTTTCCATTGGTGCATGACAAGGCCATCCTCTGTTATATATGCAGCAGGAGCCATGTGTATTCCTTTGTTGATGGCTTAGTTTCTGGGAATTCTGGGGTTCTACTTGGTTGATATTGTTGTTCTGCCTGTGGAAACCCAGTCCTTCTAGTAGTTGCTAATACAAACTGTTTAGAATGATTATATAGTGCAAGTTAAGGGCCAGATAGTAAACTCATGGTTATATTAAATTCTGATTTATTTGTAAGAAAATGTTTTCAATATTATTCAAATAGAAAAAGCTAAGTATAGTCAAGGTTTAACAGTTTAGATATACTATATTATCTGTATATTATATATATATGTATATATATATATACATATATATATATATATGGATAATCTTCAAAAGCATCAGAGATCCACCAAGTATGGCATATAATGTTATTTAATTGATAAAGATCATTTGACTAAGAGGCATGTGTGCTCCTGATAGCAGTATACCCAATTACACTTCGAGGCAGATATTGAACATTATTAACTTCAGGTGGAGTTCCTCCAATCATGTCATGGTAACCATTGGGCAAGAATTTCCCTAATGCAGCTGCAGACAAAAAATAATGTCCAAAAAAAGGACAAACAGAAGTGGGTTAGTAGACTGCTAAACTATAGCAAGACTATTTTAGCTAGTCCTACATAATTCCTGCTTCACTTAAGATCTGCCAAATGGTTCTGGGTCAGAAGGCTGAAAACAGATATTCCAACATTATAAGAAATTAAAGGGAAGTCTAGGCAGGCAGCTGTCTCTACATATTGTATAATTTTGGAAGCTATGTTTTCATGTTTCCTGTATGTTCAGGTAATATTTAATCATTCTCAGATCATTGACATGGTTGAAGACTATTAATCGTCTCATAATGAAACTTGAGTTGCTTAGCTTTAAGTAAGATGGCCTAGATTTGAAAGGATGATTTTTCAGATGGTAATGCAAGTTAATATCAAAACATAATTCAGGTATAGAATTATAAATTCTTTAAGTTAAGAAAAATGTTAGAGTAATGAACCTAAATTGACAAAATTGATGGATTGGAAATGATTAGTGTATATCATATTTTATACTTTACACAATTATACAACTATGTTCAATGTATATGTGAGAGAAGAGGCCTCTTTAGTGAACAAAAAGGAGAAAATGTTGTGTATTTATTTGGTCCTCCAAATTGCACAAGAATCCACACGTTCCTACATAAGATGATGAATGACCCAGCTCCCAGTTGATTTTGATGGTAAATAAAGTTGTCAGCAAGCCATGGCTGGGCAGGGAGACAGAGGGAGGACTTTAGGATTTCTGGGGAAGGAACTGAGAAAAGAGAGGAAGGCAGAGAGGTGCCATGACAGGAAGGGAGTTGATGTCAGGCCTAAGACATGCTGGACAGAGAACATAGTCATGATGTAGATGCTGAGAATCTTATCCAGAGAGGGCTGCATGTCTGAGTCTAGAGCACCCAAGATGAAATAGAAGTTTTAGTAAGTAATAACTCGGGAATATTGGAGGGGGGAGTGCTAACCCTGTGGAGGTTTGGAGGTGGTCTGCCACTGAGCTGTTTAAGACATTAAAATGTAAGTCTGCTTCTGTGTGAATGTCTTTCTCTCAGGAACCCAGAACTTTGGAGCAGGTAGGGAGCTCAGTGCAAGCGCCGCAGCCAGGCTAGATTTAAGTAGAGTTATTTGGGTTTATCAAACAGCCTTCCCTCCTTTGTGTGGCAGGAATTGCTAAGAAATTACATGTAAAATAGTTCGTCATAGAGGAACAAGTTCCAAAATGGATGTCCCCACCATCATTTGCTACAGATTTGCAGTTCTGTGGAATACAGTTACTGCCATGCCATGTTCCATGAACTATCTACAGTACAACAAATAAAATCTTTTTTTTCTGTATTCACTTTTAAAATCTGGATTATTTAGCAGTTCAACCAAATATGCCACCATAAATGCATATTTCATGCATGGCACAAAAATTCATCCTGGGTTTTGTTGTGTTGTTGTTATTGTTGTTATTGCTTCTGTTGTTTGTTTGTTTGTTTTTTCTCCCATCTTGGGATCCATGAAGTAACAATGTGTTATCACAGAAAAGTGTGAAGACTTCTAGTCCTTCACTCAATCAGTATATCCAGAAAACTTCTCTTCTTGTGGACTTCACTTCTCTTAGGGCAGTGTTTCTCAATCTATGAGTTGCCATGCCCTGGAGGTTGCAGTTCAGATATTTATATCTTATAACATTAAAAATTACAGTTTTAAAGTAGCAAGAAAATAATCTTATGGTTGTGCAATATGAGGACCTGATTTAAGGGGGTGCAGCAATAGGAAGTTTGAGAACCACTACTTTAGGAGGTTAGCAACATAGCCTATTCTTTGCTTGAGGAATCTCAGATGACTTAACCAAACTATGGTCCAGAGTTTCAAGTTTGGTAAACTCTCCAGTGCAAAGTGAATGTCTTATTTGCTTTGTTGGAAACTTCTATAGCTCTTAGGAGGCACTGGGCAATCTTATTATCATATCTTTCTGAGGGAGTTGCTCATCCCCTGGAAACAGAGCATCTTTTGCTAAGGCAACTCTTTAGTGGAATCTGAAATTCTGGTCCATCTTTAATGCTCACCTTATGGAAGATAAAGAACTGTGTTTTACTACTTCACTCAGTCCATGTTCCCAGATGTGGAGTAAACAGCAGAAGTGGATGCTTGAATTTGTGTGTGTCATGAAGGATAGAAGATTCCTTTTCTCTTTCTTTCTGACCAGCTCATCTAAGATTATGTTGATTTCATGCATCTTGGAAATTTTCTATGACAACTTAGTGCTAAATCTTTTCCTTTCTCTTCCCAGAACAATGTTGAAAGAAGTGACAACATAATTTTAAACATCATACCTGAAGTCTCTTTCAGAGACTGTATTTAGGTGAACCTCATATGTCCCTAGCCAATGTCTTGGGGAACAGTAAAATAGAAATTAGGGTGTTTGATATGTCACTATATAGAACAGGTACATCTTCTTACTTCTGACTTACCATTGTAATGTATTAAAAAGAGCTGTAGGAATTTAAGCTACAACTCTTGAAGAGGAAAACAACCTATATTTCTTAAAATTCCATCAAGTCTTTTCTCAAAAATTATGTGAATGCTGGTGGTAGTAGCTATTCAAATGCTTTTATACCAGCACAAGCAAGCTTATACCTTTAACCTCAGTCTACATGACACTGACCTTTTCATTTGTTTGCCTTCTCTTGGTCCATAAGTTAGGCTCTAAGCTTTGGAATATATTTTTCAAACATTTTCTAAAAATATTCAGACTGATTTTATGAGATTATCTATTATTGTTTCTGTGTCTGTAGATTTTACTTTCATGTAATTATTCATTCATAATTTTCTAGCCTGTCTAGCTCCAGTTAATGAATTTGCATTTTTCTTCTGTATGTCACCTTTACACATATGCTGATGTAATATGTTTATAGTAATGTCCCAACTTTCTATGTGTTTCTGATGCACTTTTGTGGTTTTCAATAAAATATCAAGTTTCTGGCATGCTTTAAACATATAGATTTTGCTCTACCATGGTTATTACTTATATTTTTGCTGAATTTAACTACTTTTTAAAAGCTGAGTCTTATAGTAAAGATTTATTTAAAAATTTATTTGGTTTTGTCAGACTTTCTCAAAATACAATATTAGAAACCACTGTTCATTCTTCAAGATTGCTGTACCTGGCCAACTGAATGTTCAATAGCTGCATTTGTAGATGAAAGCCTGTCAAGATAAGTAGGTTAGATGACAATCAATATGTGGCCTTTGTCCCCAATTCATCTAGGTCAGATATGTCCCAAAGGCTGATAGAACACTTCCAAAAAAAGCCTTAGATCTTTACACATATTCCTATGCTCTTGATCTGAGATGCTGTGGAGATTGCCAAGGGTGGGTTCTAAGCAATATACATTCTTCAAAGAAATGGGTCATTGTAAAAAAAGTGTTCTGTATACTTTCAACAGGAGACAAATGGTTGGGAAGACCCTAACCCATCTGAGCTGATGATACAAGTGGCAGTGAAAGAGCCAAAGAATCTAAGTTTCTCATTATTCACCCTTGAAGATATTTGACTGATACTAACAGTAAAAAGGAAGAAGCTAATTATTAGTCATCCACCTACATGATTTTAAAAGCCCAAATGAGGGTGTATTCAAAAATACAATAATTGGTAATAATACAAAGTAAAGAAAACTAGACTATATTTTTAAAAAAGAGACCTTAAAGATCTTCTTAGTTATTTATTTCACTATCCAACCACAAGAAACTGAGTAACTTCACATACTTTGAAATGTCCCTGTTTAATTACAGGAGGACTAATCAAGGACATATACTTTCTATTTGAAATTAACCACAAGGACTGATGTTACACAGTAAATTTAGAAAAACATAAAGCTACATCCTTAGCTCTTAATTTGGAATGTTACCATGGGAAGGGATCTAATAAAAGGTATACCCAGTCTTATTTGTGTTGATAAATTGTGTCTTACAATAGAGTACTAATTTAACATTAAATTGTCTTGCTAAGATTTCAAAATACCAGCTATATGTTTAATTCAGAAAATCCTTCCAAAATTAATTCTGTCACACTTAACTCAGTCTCTATCTACATTTTTCAACTTTACCCCAGTCTGAAAAAACAATCATCTGATCTCTTCTGAGTCTCAGATGACTCTTTGGGCATCATTAGACAACTGATGCACAGTTATATATGAATTTATTTCCTACACTGAATGTTTCTTGCTTCATGGGGACTTCCAAACAAACTAAAAGTATTTTTACTGGTACAATAGGCCCTTGCCTTTCTACTATCTTCCCCAAGTATATTTTCTTGCCTTGAAAGGACAGCTGCTTTGTTTTTGTTTCTCATTATGAATATTTCCAACCACTATTTAGATATGTCTGACAATTGCTAATGCCTATTATCTATCTTTCTATGTTTTGTCTAAATTATTTATCACTGGTACTGTTAATACTTAACCAGATTCATTTCCTCAAATATTCAATGTATTTGACTTCAACTAGCAACAATTATGTTCAGTGGAGATAAAGACTGGGACCTCATTGGAAATCACCTCAGCTGAGCTGAATCCTTGTTCTATAATGTTTTGGAATAGTTGTTATTACCTCTCATACTTTGCATGTTTTTGGAAATATTTCACAACTGAATATTTACCTTACTGGTGGCGTAAATCCTGAGAACCATATACACTTCTCCGGGAACTAAGCATATCTGATTTCTCAATCAACTCTTGGAATATGTAGCTTTCCTAAATCATGTGTGGTCAAGGAATCCATAATCTATCATTATACACTTCCCTGAAATGAACTAAAAAACGGGCTCTGAGACCACTGTTGATACTTCTTAGCCTTGTACTCTCCAGAGGTATAGTAAGAGATGAGTCTTATGAACTTAATTTTTACTGCTCAAAGACTAGATCCAGAGGTCACACACACACACACACACACACACACACACACAAATAATGGTATCACTAAACCAGTCTTTCAACAAGAAAGGAACAGATAGAGAGCTTTGCTTATGTGGAATATACTTTAAATTTAAAGGAACCAGTATTCCTGCATGGTATACCAGATGAAACTTGTACTATAGTAAAAGATAAATGCTACTTTTCTGTAAACAGTATAGACAATTATAACAAGACAATCAATATTTAGCTTTAGATTTGTACATCACTTTAATATCCCTCTGACCAAGCAATATATAACTTCTACCAATACCATTTATAAGTACTTCATTAGTTTTGTTTTGATTGTGTGGTAGTCAATGGACTCTTGCCAAAGTAAAACAACAGATATGACCAACTGGTCAACTCTGCCATATATGAAGATGCTAATGAACAAGAAACATACGACTAACATTTCCATATAGGACTCGTTACTTTGCAAAGGGGAATATGGACAGAAGGACAATTTTGAGAGATCCAGATAGGAAATCATCCCTCAATAATAAAGAGAAAGAATCTTTTTATGTTCATACAGTAGATAAACAAAATAATATATAAAACCAAAATAAGCTGTTCTACATAACACAGAAAAACATTAATGGAATTACTAGATATTTGTTTTTAAATTGTACTAATCAAAGATCATATTTTACCTGTAAGTAGGGCAGAATATTTAAGTACTTGGAAACAATTGGAAACCTATGGCTTCCATGCATTAGAGATTTCAAATATGAATCAGTCACTTTTTCTGATCTAATGTTTGCTGGCCTAGCTGCAATGAATTCAAGAATGACCATATGACCATGAATGGCAATGCCTTTCTGGATCTAAAATTTTCTACCTGAAAGAACATAATGCACTTGATTTCCCTAAAAACAAAGATGAAAATCATTATTCAGTTACTTTATATTTTATTAAACACACACATATTTATAAATATGAATATGTATATATGTATATGCATATGTATATATCAGTTATCCAGGAGTCATTTATATTTGGCTATATGTTGCTCTTATTAGATATTTTCTACCTGTTACCTGAAATAAATCATTTTTATTTAATGTAGGAAGATTATATTTCTTTGAAATAAGGCCTAAAGTTTCCACATGGACTGTAACCAAGCAAACTATGTTAGGGACAGCAGAATAAGGGGATGGGTAAATTTAAGAAAATGGAAAGTTTGTGGAAACTGGCTCAGTATTCTAAAGTTCTGCTTTTATAAATAATAAAAGGAATGTATATACTTCATATAGAGTAAAATTGTGTGGATTTGAGAGTAACATCTCTATCTTAGCAATATGCAGTTGTGATTTTCTTCTAAAAACAAACAACACAAGTCATATATGTAAATTTGAAGATATGGTACATTTTGGTTTTGAACTAGAATATAGAAAGCTGAAAAGTAGTTTCCCATGATACAATAAACAAAACAACAAAATGTTGGTTAATCTGCATAATGCCAATGTTCTTCTCACTCAAAACACCACAATGATAAACTAACAAAAATTAATCTCTAAGGAGATATGAGGTAGACAAAAGGGAATATTCAAGCTTTTGGGAATAATCTAATAAAATTTTGAAGGAATTAGTTGAGACCAAGTGTTAGAACATAAAAATCTTACATACTATGATACTTGATGAATTTGTGCTTTTTTTCTGAACCTCACTACTCAAAACTCCAGATAAATACAAGACAGGTGGAAGTGTAGCAAAAAATCCTTTGTGATGCTCATATGCAGGAAAGAGAAACTATGGAATTTGCCAAAGCAAACTGCAGTCCTTCAAACCTGCATCAGAGGTGGCCAAAAATAAATAGTATTTGGGAAGGAGATATAAAACTCTGTATGATGAAAGAAACTACCAGCTGTTGGAAAGAGGTGAGGAAATAGAGAAGGGAGAAGGGAAGGGGAAGGGATGGAGGGAGAGAAAGTAGAAAAAGAAAGGAGGGGGGAGATAGAGAGGGAAAGACAGAATCTGGTGTAGAATATGCTGTATTATCTCGAATATCTACTTAAAAAGATACACTTTACACAATAATGTAGTGACCCAAATATGTCCTGGGCAACAGTGGCTTTTCTCTCACCTTTGGTTGTTGTTAATTTTATCATTGTAGAAGACCTCAATTTGTAGCTTATTTATAATGTAACCTTTCTTCTTAATCCATTTGTCTTAGGTGATAATATTTGAAATGTAAAATCCTTTGGTGATTTGAGGGTCACTGAAGTAGAGCCTTATTATAATGAAATCCAATGTCTGAAAATAGTTCTTATTTTGGGCTTGTACCACAGTAAGAGCCAAGATTTTAAACTCTACTAAATACAAAACAAACAAACAAACAAAAAGACTATATATTTATGTTCATTTAAGAAAATACTAGTAGTAATGTATTATTTTGAAATAAACAATTAATATGCTTGGAGTTCTTTAAAATTTATATTGAGAAAAACATATGTATTTTAAGTATTGCTGTAGACAAGCATCTACATAACACTGTTAAATTGATTGTTGTTTTATATCAAACAACTTTTATAATACTCATTTTTATTGTTATAATATCTTATACATTTTAAGGAATATGACAAAAAATGATATTATAGGTATTGAAGAGGGGGCCTCTAGGAGAAACTGGGATACGAAAGGGAAACAAGAATGTGATTTAATTCTATTTAGTTAAAATATGTTTTTAAATGTTAACAAATTTAGATAAATTGAAATCATGTAACTTTTCTCATCATAATGCTATAAAAGTTAAAAAAGAAAATATCTAGTAAAACACTTAATATAGGCCTTAATATTCAGATTAAGTTATCTGAAAGAGATATAAAATGTAAATTAAGAAATGAAATTAAATTATTGCTACTGATTTTTATGTTAGAGAAAAGAATCTTTTTATGTATATGAGGGCTTTGCCAGTAATTGTGGAAGTGTACCATGCATGCTTGTTGCCTGCAATGATGAGAAGAGCATGTTTGATCCCCTACAACTGGAGTTACAGATGGTCTGGAGTCACTGTGTAGATTCTTTCTTAGAACACCAAACCCTGGTATTCCAAGAAAAATTAGGATTCTTAACCACCAAACTGCTTCTCCAGTCTCTTTTACTGTAATTTAAACTCTTCAGTGTTATGATAAGAACCAAAGCTAAACTTGGTGACTAAAATCCATTCTTTAACTGCTTATATAGCACATAATAATGGAAATAATCTTGTGAATAACTATGAGAAACAGAAGTTAAGAAAAAAAATCTATGAAAATAAGCAGTACCACTAAGCCAGGCCTGAGTCCCATAACATGCAGCATCTTTGAATTCTTGAAACATATTAATCCTGGATGGCACGGTTGTGTGGTTTATTCTTGAATACCTTGGAACAGCATGCTTATTACTGCCAACTATGACTATCAAACTGCGTTTGCATTTATCTTGTTTATTTAAAGTAGAATACTTTCATCAGGGCCAATAATGATTCAGGATAAAGTATTAAGTGTGAAACAGAAACAAAAACATCACTTATATCTTTCAGAAGAGAAATATACTATGAAAATACCAGGAAAAATATTTATCTCAAGTTATGATGTTAGATAGAAGTTGCACATATAATGATCTAATAATAATGTCATGGCAAACATACAAGGAATAGATTTTTAGAGATGAGATGGGAAAAATACTGCAAAGAGATTATAAGGAAAAACCATATGAGAGCTCTCCGTCTTAATTTTGGTGTATAAATGTACAAAATATCCTATATTCTCAATTATACTTGAAATTACATCCCTAATATTTAAGACATTTGATGGTTGTATCCTAGTAACTCAATAATAATTATATTTGCATCTTCCTGATGATAAAGGATGGAGAAAAATGTGTGCGTGTATGTTTGAGCATGTCATTTTGTGACATGTCTATTCAAAGGTTTAACCAACTAAGTTTTTTGCAATCCTAGGATTGAGACAAGGGACTTACATATGTTCTCCATCTGCTCTATTGCACATGCAAACATTCATTTTCTGAGACAGGTTGCAACTTCATATGCCTTGCTGGTTTGGAGCCTTCAGTGTCCTAGCTTGCTCTCTTTATTTGCTTGGGTTGCATGTGTGTATTACTACAACATACTTTAAGTATTATTTTCATTAATATATTTCTCATCATTGATTTTAAGAGTTCTTAACCAGCATGTAGATATATTTGATGTCAATATATGTATCATGAATACTTTTTTTTCTGCTGTGTAAAGAGTCTTTTGAATTATTTTCTTAACTACTTACTTGAACACTATTAAACACCTTTAATATTGCTATGCTTTCTTTGTTCTGACATTGACAAAGATATAAACTAGTAGATAGTGGTTATTGGGATCTTAATGAAAGGATCCTTCTCTCTGTTGCTATGCAGCTGCAAGCTACACTGGTTACCCCTTACGAAATTACCACACTCTAAAATGTACATACGAGTGACCAGGATGTGAAAAGGATTATTATGTACAGAAATGGATTAGAATAAGATCATTTCAAGCCAGGGGTAAAACATCAGAAATCAATATTCTAGAATCATGAGAAATTGAATTGTGACAACTTATATACATGCAGAAGAAAACAACAGCCACAAATATGATTACTGTATTAGCAATAATATGCTGGATAATAGATCAAGTTAAATTTTACTGGTTTCTTGACTCTTGGAAAACATCAAGCAATGAAGCTAAGCATTATTTTAGTATAGTATAGTTGTGATTTTTAAGGAAGTGTTGAAAAATAACTCATGTTTCTTGTATTCTCTATAGACTACCCACTCTGAATTTATTTATTTTACTCTATGTATATGAGAACTTTGACCACATGTGTGCATGTACAATACATGTATACCTGGTGACTATAAAAGTGAGAAGGCACTGGATTCAACCAATTAGAGTTTCAGATATTGTGAGGCACCATGTGGTTGTTGGAATCAAACCTCTGCCCTTTGCATGAGCAAGACAGACAAGTGTTCCCAATCTCTGAGACATTTGATCAGTTCCAACAATGAATATGAGAGAAACATAATCACTATATGGTAAGGCAAACCTGTACTTTGAAGTAATGTTTTTACATCTATCTGAATAAACCATATATCTAGATTTTGCATAAATCTCTTATACCCATACAATAGGCAATGGACAATTCATGATACTTTGGTGCTGAATATTACAGTCTAGTTAAAGTACTTCTAACTTGATGATTTATACTTATTATAATAACAGCATTAGCTTTACGGATTCAACTTGTTTCCATATTCTATGTGGTCTATGTGGTTCTATTTCTTTAAAATTCAATTCCCAATATCCAATTTAAGTAGAGAATAACAAAATCAGAATTGCCTATTCTTCTGAAATTCCTAAGCAAATTTAGATGACAGGTGTGGAAATTGCGTGACTAACTCAGAGAATATGAGATTGAAAATCTGTGCTCTACTTGGCACAGAAGGCATTTCTTTCTCATCCAATTCAGGGAGCATAGCCTTTAGAATCACCTTTCATTAGCAAAACGTTTGAGGACAAGTATAAATTTGGATAAATGGCAGAGAAAATTCATCATAGGTCAAAATGCCTTCTTCCTCACCTACTCAAGCATTTATAAATATCTCAGGAGTTTATATTCATTAATTTCCAGTTTCCAACTATGAACATACTAAAGAAGTTTAAAATATTGGGAAGCAACATATGTATAAATATTTTAAATGGTTTTCAAACTCCAGTTGAACTATATGGCTTATATTATTAAAAGAAAGCAAATAAGTACAGTAACAATATAGAAATACAAATAAACACACAAAACAGCAACAGTTATAAGACTCAGTATCCTAGCAGCATCGCATATTTAAGAATATGTTAAAATAGTAATTAATAGGATCCTAAATTGTTTATTAAAATCAAGGTATATAAAAATTATCTTGCTTTTACAACAGTAAAACATAAATTAGTTACTGCTAATGAGATGGCTCAATAGTAAAGATTACTTGCTACACTTCCACAAGACCCAAACTGGTTCCTAGCACCCATATCAGTTGGATCACAACTTCCTGTAAATTTACTTTTATGGAATCTACCCCTTCTTCTGGACTCCAATGGCCCTGCACCCACATGGTACATATCCATGTCCTAGACACATTCACCTCAAATAAAGACAAAAATTTTAAAGAAAGAATAAAACATTTGAAAATAATATTTACTAGAGGTAATATATTTTTACAGTACAGAGAGTAAAGCATTGTTGAACAATGTCAAAGATAATAAAAACAAATAACATAGTATCTTGTTTTTATAAATTTGAAGACCTCTTTAAAAATATATTGCTGTATTATATATTACAAGATGTACAGATTCAGCATGATGAGAACCAAGTTCCTATTAGAATATTATGAATACTTCTTTGTATTAAAACTTCGAGAACAAAACTTGTCCCTTTAAACTTGTCAGATGAGCATTTGGAATGTGATTGGGTCATTAAAACAAATTAGTAAATATTATAATGAGAAGGTAATTTTTTATTATGGAAGTATCCTTGTCACAAAGCAAATATGATATGATCTACATTATGAATTTTAAATAAAAGCATATGAGCAATACCTTCCTAGTGTGTATAAGATACAATATTTAGAATTTTCTGGCTTAGATCTAAAGAAAAATATTGTACTATTTGTAACATTAGGAAAAATGAGCATTTCCACAAAATGTTATAGATATACAATATTTTATAATTATAGTCTCTCCTATATTCACGTTATCACTTACTTTCCCCTCTGACTTCTTCCTATTGGATATATTGATGAAAAAAAGACACAACATACTGTAGCAACAACTAATAGTCAATAGGTCCTCAGGAAGGGTGGGGCCTTGTGAACACCTAATATTTGCATGGTGGAGTGTTATATAACCCAATCTTGGACATGTATCCATTGTTGCTATGTGTTTATGATAGTGAAGGCCTGGTAATGTTTGGGTGGCAGGTTTGTTCATGAAACCTTTTGCTAGAATAGAGCGATTACAGTTTTTCTGCTATCTTTTCTAGAAAGTGCCTTGAGGCATGTGAATGTTACCAGTAATATGGATGTTACACTTAAAGATGAGCGTACAACTGTCATGTATTTTTAGTACTTTAATAAGACATGAGGCTTGGTATTAACTGATACACTCCGCACAAAGGAGGTTATCTGGTCCATGCTGAAAGGAGCTTCATTCTGTATGTAAAAACATATATGTTTAGAAGACAATTTAATAAATATCTATTTAGGGAAGTAATGTTAGTATGCTACCACCATGGACTAGTACATCCCTACATATAGGCTTTTGAATAGATCTGCATTCTCTCTCTTGCAATCTAATCACAAAGCAGTTAGTTCCCAGCAGTATTTTTAACACAATATTACAGATGTGGGTAAATCTTGTGTTACTGTAAGCGTGTTTTCTAGTTTGGTGAGAATATTCTCCCCCCCACCCCCCAGCTAAGTGCATAGCACAACTCAGTGCCATCAATGAGAGCCATGCAGCTGGGAGTTTCTGGATCAGCATCATCTTAATACCTATGACCAATCTACACAGTGCATGGTTCTGCAGCAATACATCTCACCCTTTAGCTCTAGTGAACAAATAATACCCAGTATTGTTGGTGGTGTGGAAGGTCTCTAATATCTCTCTGGAACAGAGTATATTCCATATGTGGAACTAAAATGTTTACTTAAAGGATTAAGATTTCTAGAATCAGCATTATCCACCTCTATGAAAAGCTTTTTAAAATTTGTTTCTTTTCTTTTTATAAGATTAAAACAATTATATTACTTTCCCCTTCCTTTCTGTCAAAATCTCCCCATATATCTCTTCTTACTCTCTTTCAAATTTGTGTCTTCCTTTTTCATTAATTGTTGTTACATATATAATCTCAATCTGTTTAATGCCTCTAGTTTTATGTATATTTTCTTAGATAACCAATCAGTGCACTGTTTCCTTGAGATTATTTCTCTTGACTTTATATACTATTGTGTGTCCTTGTTTGTTTGTTTGTTTGTTTCTTAGGTTGTTTATTTTCTTTTTTTTTCTTTTTTATTGAATTTTTATTTAAATTCCTAATACTTTCACCTTACCAGGTTGTCGTTCAAAAACAAGCAGGGGTCTTGGGCTCCGGCCCCAGCCTGCCTTGCTGAGGCTCTCTCTCTCCCTGGTGGCAGGGAGCCTGCTGCTGAGGAGGCCCAGGCCTCTCTCTCCTCCCGGGGGCTGGCCTGTTTGCTGCAAGGAGCCTTAATTAAAAAGGAGGCAATGTATGAATGAGTTATTTTATTGTAGGAAGGAGAAATATGCTAGTTAAGTAAAGAGAAAGAAAGGAGAGGAAGGAGAGAGAAAGAAAAGAAGGAGAGGGAGAGAGGTAGAGAAGAGAACAAAGAGCAGAGAGGAGAGAGAGAGCAAGAGGGTAAGAGTTAGAGAGGAAGGTTAAGGGTAAGAGCGAGAGGTAAGAGAGCAAGAGAGTGAGGAGGGGACAAACCACCCCTTTTATTCTATGGGGTGTGGCATGCCTGGCTTATGGTCAGATGACTGTGTGTAAGGTCCAGCTAGAATGCTGGGAGTGTGAGGCAGTGTCTGCCTGATAGAGTACAGGGCAGCTGTGAGGGGTCTGGGCTGAAATCTGAGCCAGTGCCAAGAGCAATTCACCAAACGTCTACCGTCCCTCGTGAGCAGATGCTCAGTGGGTCTCTGGGGTTCCGAGGTGGCTCTGCTCTACTAGACTCCGGCTGTCAGAACTGCCCACTGCCCTACACCAGGTCTCCCCTTCAGAATCCCTCTATCCCACACCCCCTTCCTACCCACTCTCATCTTCCCGCCCTGGCATTACCTTACACTGGAACTTTAAGCATTCTCATGCCCAAGGGCCTCTCCTCCTACTGATGCCCAACAAGGCCATCTTCTGCCACATATGCAGCCAGAGCCATATTTGGTTTGTGATCTAGTCCCCCAGAGCTCCAGGGTCTTTCGCCATTTGACACTGTTGCTCCCTCCATGAGGGTGCAAACCACCTCAGCTCCTACAATCCCTTCTCCAACTCCTCCATCAGGAAACCTGCCCTCAACCCAATGCTTGGCTGAGAGCATCTGCCTCTGTATTTGTCAGGCTCTGCTCTGGCAGAGCCTCTCAGAAAACAGCCATATCAGGATCCCATCAGCAAGCATTTCCCAGCATCCACAATAGTGATCAGGTTTGGTGAATGCATATGGGATGGATCTCCAGGTGGGGCAGTCTCTGGGTGGCCTTTCCTTCAGTCTTTGTTCCACACTTTGTATCCATATTTTCCCCTCTGAGTATTTTGTTCTCCCTTCTAAGAAGCACTGAAGCATCCACACTTTCAGTCTTCTTTCTTGAGCTTCATATGGCCTGTGAATTGAATCTTGTATTCTGAACTTTTGGTCTAAGATCCACTCATGGGAGCATACCATGTGTGTTATTTTGTGACTGAGGATTTTACTCACAGAGGACATTTTCAAGTTCCAGACACTTGCCTGCAAATTTCAGGAAGTCATTGTTTTTAATGACTGAGTAGTACTCCATTGTGTACATGTACCACATTTTCTGTATCCATTCCTCTGTTGAAGGATGCCTGGGTTGTTTCCAGCTTCCGGTTATTATAAATAAGGCTGCTATGAACATAGTGGTGCATGTGTCCTTACTACATGTTGGAGCATATTCTTGGTATATGCCCAGGAGTGGTATAGCAGGATCCTCGGGTAGTAGTATGTCAAATTTTCTGAGGAATGGCCAGAATAATTTCCAGAGTGGTTGTACCAGTTTACAGTCCCACCAGCACTGGAAGTGTCTTCCTCTTTCTCAATATCCTCACCAGCATCTGATGTCACCTGAGTTTTGATCTTAGCCTTTCTGAGTGGTGTGAGGTAGAATCTCAGAGTTGTTTTGATCTGCATTCCCCTGATAACTAAATGTTGACTATTTCTTTAGGTGCTTCTCAGCTATTCAAGATTCCTCAATTGAGAATTCTCTGTTTAGCTTGGTTCTCCCATTTTTTAATAAGGTTATTTGTTTCTCTGGAGTCAAACTTCTTGAGTTCTTTGTATATATTGGCTATTTGCCCTCTATCAGATATAGGATTGGTAAAGATCTTTTCCCAATCTGTTGGTTGCTGTTTTGTCACATTGACAGTGTCCTTTGCCTTACAGAAGCTTTGTAATCTTATGAGGTTCCATTTGTCCATTCTTGATCTTAGAGCATAAGCCATTGTTGATCTGTTCAGTAACTTTTCACCTGTACCCATGTGTTTGAGGCTTTTCCCCAATTTCTCTTCAATTAAATTCAGTGTATCTAGTTTTACATAGAGGTCCTTGATCCACTTGGACTTGAGCTTTGAATAGCAAAGTATGGATCAATTAGCATTCTTCTACATATTATGAGCGAGTTGAACCAGCACCATTTGTTTAAAATGTTGTCTTTTTTCCACTGGATGAAATAGTCCACTTGGAGGTACCCATGGCTCCAGCTGCATATGTAGCAGAGGATGTCCTTGTCAGACATCAGTGCAAGGTATTTTATAGTTTGTGACTATTGTGAAGGGTGTCCTTTCTCTAATTTCTCTCTCAGACTGTTTATCCTTTGAGTATAAGAAGGTTACTGATTTGTTTGAGTTAAATTTATATCCAGCCGCTTTGCATCTATGACTCCTGATCTCTTTCCTAGGTTTTCTATCTCTAGGGTTGTCTCTCTTTGTCATTTCTTTATTGTTTCTATTTCCATTTTTAGATCCTTGATGGTTTTGTTTAATTCCTTCACGTGTTTGGTTGTGTTTTCCTGTAATTCTTTAAGTGATTTTTGTGTTTCCTCTTTAAGGGATTCTACCTGTTTGTTTACCTGTGTTCTCCTGTATTTCCTTAAGGAAGTTATTTATGTCCTAAAAGTCCTCTATCATCATCATGAAATGTGATTTTAAATCAGTCTTGTTTTCTGGTATATTGGTATAATCAGAGCTTGCTGTGGTGGGAGAATTGGATTCTGAAGATGCCAAGCAGCCTTGGTTTCTATTGTTTATGTTCTTGTCCTTACCTCTTGCCATCTGTTCATCTCGGGTGTTAGTCTTACTGTCTGTAACTGAAAGCCTGTGTGTAAGTATTCCTGGGAGACTAGTTCTCTCTGGGAGGAATTTGGTTATTAGAAACTGTGGCACAATTCAACTCTAAGGTGTAGACAACTACCAGAAGGATCCTGTCCCTGACTGTTCCTTGGATCCTGTGCCCTGATGGTTCTGGGCTGTTTCCTCTAGGATCAAGTATTTGAGCAGAAGTGTTGGTCTTACCTGTCTCACAGATGTTTCAGCACTCCGGGAGACCAGCTCTCTCCTGGTGGTATTTGATTATGGAATACTGTGGCACAGGGTCAGTTCGGGGTGTAGATGGAAACTGGAAGGATCCTATCCCAGACTGCCTTGGTCTTGTGTCCTGATGCCTCTGGGCATTTCCCTCTTGGACCAGGAATTTGAGCAGCAGTGTTGGTCTTACCTGTGTTCCCAGTTGTGTCAGCATTCCTGGGAAACCAGCTCTTTCCAGGCAGTATTCAGGTATAGAGTGCTATGGCACAAATCAGCTCAGGGTACTGCTGCTCCCGGTGCAGATGGAAACCAGAAACAAACCATTAGGTTTCTATATGTTTTTCCTAGACATCCTTAGTTTTATTAAACTCTACATTCTGTGTTTACCACATCTCCTCCCTTATGCCTGTTAAAACACTTTATGGTTTCTTGTACACACATCTACCTCGATATCTAATTTTAATCCCCTTGGTATGTGTGATTCCTTTCTTAATTTTTTGCTTCCATAGAAACTCATACCGACTTAAATTATTTATTTAAACTCAAAGTCAGGACCTCAATTTGAGAAAGAACATACATAAGTTGTCTTTTTGATCTGTGTTACCTCACTCAATGTCTAATAATTTTACATCTACCAATTTTCCTGTGCATTTCAGGATTTTATTCTTTTAACAGCTGGCAACAATCCCTGTGTGTCTATGTTCTAGGATTTCATTACCCATTTCTCAGCTTGTAGACATTGAGCTTGACCGCATTTATCAACTGTTGTGAATTGGAGCATCACTGAAACTGAATGAGTACAAATCTCTGTAGTAGGATGGAGTACTTTGGATATATGCCTAAAAGTAATACTGTTAGATCATATGGACTTTTAAGTAGTAATTGTTTTGTGAAACTAGGTGGCACATGCTTAGTGAATATGCATTCAGAATTTTAATGTCCTCTTGATAGATTGCTTCCTCCTAGTCATTATGAAATGACCTTCTTTTTCCCTTCTGACTAATGATGTATGTTTCAAGTCAGATTTTTCAAATATCAGAAGAAACACCTGTTTGTTTCCTGTGTTGCTTTATCCATAGTTGACCCTAAGATAGTGAGGTGTTTATTGGTTTTAGCAAAAAGATAGACTGTTTTGTAATACAGATTGCTATTTCATGATTTTATTGCTATTTAGTTCCTTGATATTCAATGTATTTTTACAAGATTTGTATTAAATAGTACAATTTTGCTGATTTTGACATGTTTCCTTTGTGTTTATTTATTAAAAATTTCTAATTATTATTTTTCTGTAATTTCCTGCATATGCTTATTATACACTTCTAGAATTATTTTTCTAATATCTTTTTATAGCCATGGTATTAGTCATACAATATTTAGTTTTCAAATTTTTTTCTTCCCCCTTCCACTATTCAGATAGATTTGCTGGATATTGTAGTATGGGTAGATATCACTGGCTCTAAAGTTCTAAAAAAAAATTGAACTATTATTCTGAAGAACCTGCTTTAATTTGTGACTTGACCATTCGTTATTGTCTATTTCAACCTAATTCTTTGACTACAATATAACGTAGTGTGTTTCCTTCCTAGTTCTGTTGATTTGGAGTTCTGTGTGTCTCTAGTATGTGAATGAGCATCTTTCCCCTTATATTAAGGATATTATCTTATTTTGATTTTAGTGAAAATCATTTCTATGCCTTTGTCACAGTCTTTATATTTTTTTTCTTCCTTATGTATTGGTCTTTTCATAGTGTATCATATGTCTTTTTCATTTGTTGATTTTTTCCCTTAATCACTAATTTTAACCTGAAACCCCAGTATTCTATATTGCACACAACTTATTCTGTGACAGACAGAAATTTTTATTTGACATATTGGATTTTTTAATTTGATTATCATTTCTATTTTTGTTGTTCAGTATTTGTGTTCAGAATTTTCAGTCCTAAATGGGACAAATATATTATATCCCTCCTCACAAGGCTCAAGTATCATTGTGCAAGAAAATTGTAGAAATTGTTTAAGACTTGTAGATAACAGATAATTGTATGGACTGCTTTGGGGCCATACCAATTGCATCTATAAGTTCACTGCATTTGAGAGAGCATGTACATGATCAGGCAAGGAAAAATTCAGTAATGGATACTGAAAGAAAAACATAAATCCCATCCTTAGATAAGAAACTATTGACAGTTGGTTTCTACTAAGAAATGAAGATTATTTTTTATTTATGTATACAGCTCCTGATGGGTTGACCATGCTCCAAAAATGCAAACATGAACTGTAAACTTTTGAGTTATGCAAAGTTGGTAGAGAGTTAAGAGGGAATAAATTTAGGAAAAAGCATGGAAGGGATAAAGTAAATATGATTAAAATATATTGTATGAAATTTTCAAAGTACTAAATAAAATGAGAAAATATGTGTCTCAATAAATATATTTAATTAAAATTATTGTAAACAAAGTATCATGTCACCATATTAAAATCAGACATACTAGTAAAGTAAATGTATGACATCCAGTCATAAGCAGCATGTGATATCTAATAGTTTTATACAACTATACAATTGAGAAAGGATACTCTTCAAAAAATAAACCTGGGAAAATTAGTAATGTGGTTTGTTCTAATTTGATCTTGGAAAGTGTCTATAATACTATGCTGACCTCACAGTAGCTTCATGAGGCCATTCTATGGATGTCTACTATGTGCCTTTTGAGGATTGCCTTCTAATTTTGGATAATGGCCCAATACCTGTTTCTGTGTCATTAAACATAGTATCTTCTACATAGTATCAGGTAATGGGACAGATAGTTTTGTGAATATTCTTAACCTAGCCTCTGATTAATAAATTCTAAAATAGTGAGTTTTTTCAGACATTTCTTGCCTAAAAAGAAGTTATATTTGATTTGGTGGGTTTAATGTGACACAGAGGCCACAGACATAATGACACAGGATATTAGAGAATAATATTTTGAAGAGACACATAGAGAATATGAAACACAATACAAAGGATAAGGAAAGAAAGAGGCTCCATGTGAAGGATTGTAGAAACCAAAAATGCAAGGATGCCAGGAGAACATAGCCCACAGAACTAATGAACCAGGGTTCTCTGGGCCTCAAAGAGACTGATGATTGCAATCAAGGAGCCCACATTGGTCTCTGTTAGGTCTTCTGTATATATGCTTTGGTTGCTTAGCATGGCATGTTTGTAGAACTTGTAACAGTGGAAGAGTTGTTGTGCCTGACTATTTTGTTTACTTGTAGAACACTTTTCCTCTTACTGGGCTACCTTGAGTTGAGGGTTTATACCTAGTCTTAATGCATACGATTATGCTATGTTAGGCTGATATCCCTGCAAGCCCTAATCTTTTCTGAAGGGAAATGCAGCAACATTGATCTGAGGAAGAATAGAGGTGGAGAGTGGCTGAGAGGGGTAGAGGAACAGGAGGCTAGGGTTGGGATATATTGTATGAGAAAAGATTGCTACCATATCCTCATCCTCATCCTCCTCTTTCTCCTCCTCCTCTTCCTCCTCCTCCTCCTCCT
>NW_022196905.1:15900358-15908578 GCF_008632895.1 Mastomys coucha
ATGATGATTATAATAATACTAAAATCAGAATTTATTAAGCAGCTGGTAAGCAAGTCAGGAGGAAGACTAATGGATTTTGGTTTAGGACCCAAGACCTCACTTTGTACTTTTGCTACTAGCCATAGTAATATAGGTTGTTTTAAGGTTTAGTGATAAAACTGAGTTGACATTTTGATACCACTGAATATTTTATGCCTGGTGTGAGACATCAACCTGTTCTTTGAATTGGTTTCTCTAGGGGCTAAATGTACAGAGCAGATATGTGAATCTGTTACCTTAAGAAGTAGGAGGAAGCTAAAGACTGGAAATTATGACAATGGTGGTAAAAATCTACTTCTAGCACAAGAAAATTCAGTTTACATAGAAAATAGAAACTGGGTATATCAGAATTATAACAATTCACAACAAAAAATTTTCCATATGAAAAAGTAAAATTAAATGTCAATCTTTGAACATATATTAATATTTAGGGAAAATAAAGAACAAGATAATCACCCTACTTATGTCTAATATCAACATATATACTATGTGATATATGTGAGTATATACTATGCATGACTTTTGGGGACTAGGTTACCTCACTCAGTATGATATTTTCTATTTTGATCCATTTCCCTGAAAAATTCATGATGTACTTGCTTTTAATAGCTGAATGGTATTTCATTTTGTAAATGAGCCACCACTTTTTTATCCATTCTTCAGTTGATGAACATCTAACTTGGCTAATATAAATAAAGCTGCTATGAACATAGGTAAACAAGACTCCTTATGGGATGTTGGAGCATTTTTTGAGTATATGCCAGGGGTGGTATAGGTGAGTTATGAAATATAACTATTCCCAGATTTCTGAGAAGCAAGCAAAGAGATTTACAGACTGGTTGTTAATGTTTGTATTTCTATTAGCAATGTAAGATTGGTCTCCTTCTCCATATACTTGCCAGCATGTGCTATCCCTTGAGTTTTAATCTTAGCTATTCTGATGGGTATAAGATGGAATTTCAGAGTTGTTTTGATTTGTCTTTCCCTGATGACTATGGACATTGAATCTTTATTTTAAGTGCTCTTAGCTATTAGAGATTACGCTGTTGAGAGAATTCTGTTTAGCTCTATACCCCAATTTATAATTGAGATATTTGGTTTGTTAATTTCTAACATATTGAGTTTTTATATTTTTTGGATATTTAATCCTCTTTAGAGGCAATGTTGGTGGAGATAAGCAGAACTAAGCTAAAAAAAAAAATCTGAACAGTAATGTGAACAATTATCGAAGAGCAAATGACAGCCTGTATGCATTTGAACAGGTATTTCTCCAAAGAAGACACAATAAGTTAGTAGGTACCTGAGATATGCTTAATATCAATATCATCAAGTTAATATAAGAAAAAAACTATGACACTAAGATATTTAAAAAGACTAAATTATACACTTAAATGTATGTGGACCTATTGAAATTTGTGTACACTACTGATACAAATCAAAAATGGGGCAGCTGCCATAGAATATTCAATGGATATTCCTTAAAAAATGAAAAATAGTGTTACCTTGTAATCCAACAACCGCATTTCTGTGTTGTAATCCAATGGGATGAACTTAGGGTCTGAGAAGTTAACTATTCTTGTGTGACCATTGCATCAATTTTTAGAAAAGCCCAGATTTCCATAATACTTATATTGTCATTACTGACAACATAAATGTATGAATGTGTAAGAAAAATGTGATATAAACAAACACGGTTCTGTATTCTCTAGCCATGAGGAGAATTAAAGTGCGTTATTTACAGGAAATGCATGGAAGTGGAGGATACATTAAATAAGATAAGACACACAAACAGGAAGATAACTATAGTGTTTTTTTCTGTCATACACTGAATCTCTTTTTAAAATAAAATAGAACAAGAACTGTTATTGGAGGGGATGAGTATGCAGACAGAAGCAAGGAAAGATGAGTGAGAGATGCTGAAGATATAGTACACATATGTATAAAATGTTATATTGACACAAATATTATAAAAATAATAGACAATAACAAAAAATCAGGACATTACATATTCAAACAATGAGATGTTTCTCTGCCCAGAAAGAACTGAATCTTGATCAAGAATGAATTAACATTAAGCTAAGAAAAAATTAACTTAGGATAAACAAGGCATAGCACTATGCATGTAAAATTTTCTAAAACATTAGAAAGAGGTACCATTTTACAGTTGTTTATTTAATTGATAGTAGCATTAGATTTTAAATTAATAATTACTGTTAACTTTTGATTATATACAATGGAAAGTTTTTTAGATAATTAAACTTGATGCATGGTATACTGATTACACAGCATGTTAAAGATATTCTATATTTGAAGATGTGTATTGGTTTGTAGGTCTATTGTTTTACTTCTTCTGTAGAAAGGGCAAAGCTGCCCTGTTACATGTACTGATTCATCTTTTTTTGGCTTTGATGTGGTAGAGATGCAAGCCTACATTACCCATACAAAACAAAATATTTTCATTGTCTTGGTTTTACAATCAAGTGTGTATATTTTTCTTCACTGTCTCTGTTTGCATTTCTTTTTTCCTGATGTCCAATATGGAAAATTTAAATATTCATATAGCCAGATGCAACTGGCCAATTCTTTGTTGTATTTTATTTTGGCTTTAGATACAGAGAATGCTTTCTCTTTCCCCAAGTCTAAGAAACACTCAAAGAGCTCTCAGTTCTCAGTGCATGTAAGCCACTGGAAGGCTGTCATTTATCTCTTCACAAATAACTCCCATCAGTAAACTTGAGATCTTGCTGAGGGACAAAATGGCATCCCCCAAGAATGGTAATTAGATGGCAAGTCCAATTTTATCTAATTTCCTTAAAAAATATATTTGCAATCATGGATAAGTCTTTGGTTAATTTGGAATTGAATGCGTATATTTTTTAAAATTAACTTTGTCTGTTTAGTGTTAGGGGATTTTGAGTGTGACACTGATAACACATGAAAATCAATCACAGAACAATAAGTAGTCAATAGTTCTCTCTACTATGTGGGACATGGGCATCAAATACCCTCTTACCTGTACGCTTGAAAAAGACTGGTAAAAAATGTCACATCTTCTACATGAATCATGGGTTCTATGATCAATATTACATTTAAAATGTTTACATTAATGTTTGCAGCACACACGAGACTGGATTTACTGATGAATTTGAAAATCAAGATAAGGAAGTAATTTCTCATAAGCCTACTCTACACACCCATTCTTACCACAGGACAGTATTTTAGACTACAAATGAGATAGACTTTGTGGTGAGGTTTTGAAAATACAGTGTGTAATTCTAAAGTAAGGTTTTATTCTTGTTCCTACAGTACTTTTTACTTACCTAAAAATGTATAATTCATTAATATAAGTTTTTAAATTCTCAGATAATTTTGGTATGGAAGTTAAATGCTTTTTTACAATATACAATGTTTGAATTTTATCAGCCATAACCTTTTCCAGTTTATTTACTCTCATGTCTCCTGTTCTTAAGGGCATTTGTAGATTTTGAAAACATCTCTAAGAAATACCCTTTTCCATAATACTTTCTTCGTAATTGCTGAGATGATGAAGCATCTTACATTTAACAAGAAACATATTTGGTAATAAACATCTATAAAATAACTCAATGTTCATTCAAGTTTGGAATCTTGAAATCACAAAATTTAGAAAAATCTGCATTTACATTTTTATTCCGTACAATTGCTGGTCTGACAGCTGTTATAATTGTACAAATAGGCTAGGTTAATACGGAAATAAAAACCTATCAAAGTTAAGGTTACATCAACTTTCACCTGTGTCATAAAGTCCACAGATTATTTTCATAAAAATATTTGGGATTGTTTACAGATTAGGAAAGATTTTAGTTTCTAATTTTCTAAGTATAAATAATCAAATAATATAAAATGTTCATTTTGTATGTGTGTCTAGTTATATGTTGGTTGCAATACAATCAGATTGAAAGCAAAACAGTATAGCTTTTCTTCAAAATGTGTATTTTAAGAAGCAAAAAAGAAATTCTACTCTGAAAATAAAATTAGTATAGAGTGTTTATAATAAGAAAAGTTTTCTTTACATAATTAAAATTTGACAGTATAAGTAATAAGAAGAAAATATTTCAGCCATGTAGATATAATTATGGAGAGTATTTGTCACCAATTCTGCAATGTTCATAAACCTTAATTAGGCTCATATTCACAAATATCATGCAAGAAAAGTAAGGTATAGAATCAATCTTAAATAAAAACAAAGTTTAAAATGAAGGTTTCACTGTACATAAATCAAATCTGATTAGTATTAGGTTCATTGGACCTAACCAGTTTTTCTGCATCTGTATAACCTCATATTCCCCCAATAAGATTAACTAATGATTCACCTGATATTAATGAAAAATTGTGATGCCAAAGGAAATTTTCCATATAACAGTGGTACACATGCTCTATAGTTTAGCTATCATAAGCCAAAGATTATATACAGAAATCATGTCAACTTTATAAATGATTCCATATTTATTTGTAGTAACTTTTTACCTCTGGCCAAGGTTTCAGACTAGTGATGATAGGCAACACTTCTTGCTGTCTCTCCTAGGTAAAATTATAAAAACTTAAGATTTCTAACTGAGTGGATGAAAAGAGAAAGGCTTCTACCTCTCCTTGTCTTTCTCATCCATTTTTGCATTGAGTTTTAAAATAAATGTATGCATGTATAAATAGAATCATAAATACGCAGGATGTGAGGATGGCCATGGAACCACTGTACAATGTGGGTAGAGGGGATTAACCACATAAAAGAATATGATGTCAAACACTATTGGATATTATATGTGATGGTTGCCATTGTCAATTAACTATATTTTGATTAGCAAAAAAATAAACCTCACCTTTGGGTATATCCATAAGTGTATTTACAAAAAAAAATGCCTAAGAAGGTAGGTCTACACTAATGTGTCACTAATTCTAGGCTTGGACCCATACTGAATAAATGGAAGAAAGAAGGTTGATTGCATCATTCAGATCTCTCTGCTTCCTTGAAGAAAAGAAATGTTTTCTTTGTTTTTCTTTTTCTTTTTTTTTGTTCTCTTCCAGCATCCTTACATTTCCAAAACCTCTTTCTCTCATCAGAATAAAATATATCCCCCTTCTCCTTACACTTTCCTCCAATGGGTCACACAGATAGAGTGTGTGCTCTGTGTTCTCTGTAAGTTCTTGAATACAATGAAAGCGTGATTTTTACTGTCATTTTCATATCTTTAGAGATAGGTAGTTCTGAATGAGTCTTTTATATCAATAGTAGCTCATGTTTCTATATAAATCATACCATCTTTGATGGTCCCCTTCCATTGTTTCAAACAAATATAAAATCTTCTATGGTATGTACCTCTCTCTTTCTCTCTCTCTCTTTCTCTCTCTCTCTCTCTCTCTCTCTCTTTCTCTCCTCCATATATATACATATATATGTGTGTATATATATGTATATGTATATTATCAAAGAAAAACAATGGCATACATTGGAGAGGAAGGCAGGACAGCCCAAAACAGTTCAATTTTGTGATGAGAAGCACAACTTGCAATAAGGACTTTCAAAAGATATAGAAATGGACTGTATATTATCTTATATATTTTGACAGTTGACTCCATTAAAATTGTTGATGATATTGCTATAGTTTTATGGTTACAAAAAACTCTTCTAGCTTCAATTTACATCATACTTAATAGAAATAGAAATAAATGATCTCTAAAAGCATTTGCAGAGACAGAATTAGTTCAGTGTCATCATTCATTTAAAAAGTCTTTTCTTCCTTACTTTTGAATCATATATTAAAATAACGACTTCCTTATTCATTTTGCAAATATTCTTCTTCATATATATTTTACTTGAGTACTGAGTTAAATATCTCTATTTTACAAGCTATAGTTTCTACATAGTTATATGTTTCTTACAGTTATTTAAATTGTAAAACATTAGTGAATCTATTTAGTATAAATAGACTTTCAAGATACTTTTTGAGGTTCTATATTTACCACTTTTCTCCAACCCAATCCCTTCCAGGCCCCCAAGACTATGTAGGTGAGAAAGGTTAGAGGGCAAAGGGATATAGATCTCTTTCCCCTCCTCCCTGCTGGTTAGGAACATAGAATTCCTCTGGACATGTCCAATTTTCCTTGTCAGGATATCTCCGAGTAACAGCCTACAATCCAGCAAAGAACAAAAGCAGAAAGAGGAACAGGTAACATCAGGGGAAGCAGCAGCCACCACAGCCTCTCAAGGCTCTGGCAATCATGTGCCCACTTGAGAGTTTCCAGAATTCCAAACATAAACTATCTTGAGCTGACAAAAATATACCTCTGGCAGGGAATGAAACAAATTATAGTTATATGCTGTGGAAAATCTGAAACAGTCCCATATCACACATCTGGGATTAAAACAAAAAAAGGATATTCTAATACCATAACTGGATATTTTACAAATCCATCACTAAAAATTAGAGATCATTACAATTTCAAAAGCATCTTGTAATGCAATAAGTCTATTATGAATAAAACCATGTGTGTGTTTGTGTATGTGTGTGTGTGTGCGTGCGTGCGTGCGTGTGTGTGTGTGTGTGTGTGTGTGTACAGATCCATGAGTATAACAGTTGCTGTGGAGGTCAGAGAACAACTCTTGGTAATTGATTCTTCCCTTCCCTGCCAGGAATGAAATTATTTAATTAATACTGCAGGTTACTACTGATGCTTTTCTGTTTGCTGAATTGCTGATTGATGCTTAGAGATATCTGGAAAAGGAAAATTGGACTTTCCACATGGAACTCCATATCCTTTATCATGTGGAAATAATTTAAAGAGATCCACATCTCCTTTGTGTTTAAACTTATTCTTGCTAAACTAGTGTTGGGAGTTTAGAAGGTATTGGAGTAGAGAAGGGTGGTAGATATAAGAACTCAATAAAGTATCCCAAAGTCTGATTGCACCACATACAATTACTAACGTTTTATAATTGAATTTATAATTAATACTATGCATAGACTTTTCTACCCTCTGAGCTATTTCTCCAAATCCTTCTTCTAAAGTATCTGTGGGTAGAGGTGCTGAATTATCAGAAAAAAATATGTTAGCTAATAAATGCCTTAATTGCATGCATAGTTTATTAAAATTACAAATTGCTTATGGCAATGTTTAATGTAAGTTAAGGATAAAATTTCTTCAATCATACCTATATCATTTGTTTGAATTTCAGTAAATTTATCATACAAATCAAGTGAAATTACACACACACACATACATACACACATGTATGTATATGTATGTGTGTGTATATATGCAAAAGTTTCTAACCAATTTTGTTTAATATTCAGCTAAGTAATTTTGTTCAAGGTTCAGCTAAGTAAGAGTGTCAGAATTTCACTGATGTTAAAGCCTGAATTGTGTTCCTAGATAAAGCTATATATAACAACATTTGTTTATCCATTCATCCACTGATGGATGTTGGATTGTTTCCACTACTTGACATTTGCAAATTGCCCAAGTATGGATATGTATATAGAAATATGTCTCAGGACACTGGCTTTAGTATATGTTACATAATAATTTGTTAGCCAGGCGGTGGTGGCGCACGCCTTTAATCCCAGCACTTGGGAGGCAGAGGCAGGTGGATTTCTGAGTTCGAGGCCAGCCTGGTCTACAAAGTGAGTTCCAGGACAGCCAGGGCTACTCAGAGAAACCCTGTCTGGAAAAACCAAAAAGAAAAAAAAAAATAATAATAATAATAATAATAATAATAATAATAATTTGTACATAAATTTTATATACTTCTCTGCTAATGTTAAATAACTAATCCATATATTTGTCCAGTTTCAAACTGAAGCCATGACTTATTTAATATGAGTAGGGTTGACATGATTTCTTCCTCCAAATTTTTTTTTACTGTCTGGGTGTTTTGTTTGCATTTTAGATTTGCTCTCCTGTAGATATGGATTATAGATCAGTACACTTGTATTTCCCTTGGGAAGCAGAAATCTCAGTATTTACATATGCTTTGAAATATATATACATCCTTTAAAAGAAACATCTATTCATATTAAGTGACATTTAATGAAGAAGTTTATTTCTATTATTTTGTAAAAGCTCAAAAATGTTAAAATGCCTCTCAGGAGATAGCTATATTTAGGCTGGCTTACCCTTCCTTCAGTCTCTGCTCCATAGTTAATC
>NW_022196905.1:15909136-15934765 GCF_008632895.1 Mastomys coucha
GGAGGGGAAACTGGGAATGGAGAAATTTGCATGTAAATAAAGAAAATATCTAAAATAAAAAAAAATGTTAAAATGCTTTTAAAGACAAATTAGTTATAAACCTGTTATTTTTTTCAGATTTACTCTATAATTTGTTGACAGTATGGCTTCACATACTTTTTTATCTTGTTTTTATAAAATTCATAAAAAGTTATTTAAGAAACAAAACAATATAGGTGGCATATACATGTAATCTCAGCACTCAAGAAACAAAGGCAGGATGATCTCTGTGTATCTGAAGCCAACCCCTTCTCTTTATGGAAGGTGTACCAAAGTAGTTATTCTATGTAATTAGAACTTGCACTAAAAGAGTAACAAAAATAAATGAATTATGTCTTAAATTTTGGGTGCTTCTTTGAATAACATACAATTTTATTGACAAAATTTATTCTTTTAGCCTATTGGTATGATTTATGGACTCTTCTACACCTTGTCACCAGCTATGCAGCCTACTATAATTATCTTCATATAATAAAACAAAATATTACATAGTTTTATATAGTGTAAAGAACTGTAGAATCATGACCTATTCATGGAGGGTAACACCTGGCATGGTATTTTAGAAAAAGTTTCAGTAATATTACATTCTGAATATAATATTCTAAAATTAAAGTGAAGCAATAAATGCCTTTAAAATACAATGATTGTTTTAAAGGTATATGGCACACCTGCATAACACAATATAACAAAATGTTCTAAGTAAAATGATATCTGGTAGTTTAGAAACCAAAGTTTTGTATGCATATTCAAACATAGTATTATAATGAGAAGAATTTCACCTTAGTGTAAAAGAAAATATTTCTTCATACATTTTGTTAGAATAATAATTACTTATTAAAAATAAGAGAATTTCATTCATGACTCACTTTGTTCAAATAAATAAATTTTAAGGTATATAAATACTCAGTAGGAAAAGAACACCATTCTAAGAAAAATTTTAAAGAAGGTCAGTCTATGAGCTTCATCCTTGATTCTCTACCCTCAAGGTTTCATGGACATTATAGCTAAAATTAAACTGTCCTTTCAGGTATTACAACTACTTTCATTAGAAACCACATCAAAGGTAATACGTATTTAATATCCTTCTTGGAGCCCTCAGTTCTTATATTACCTCTTCATTCTTTTGACCCACTCAAAGGATAATAGTTTTGTGTACCCTCGCCCTACTTCATTTGCATTCTTTTCTCTTGATTTTTAGTTTTTTTCCTATTTTCTAGTTTGAACTAGATTTTCAGGTATAGCTTACTACTATGGTAGAAACTCTCTTGTTTATTTGTCAGTAACATTTGACATACTATTCTAATCTGCCTTCATTCATTGCTTACAACCCTGAATTCAAATAGTTATCCTATGGATATCACAGTTGTTGAAAACACTCTCTTTTAGAACTTGAAATTTGGCATGTTCACAAGCTCTTTTTGAAAATTCTTTGTTGTCATGCCTTGAGGAGCCCATCTCTGACATTGCCTGAAGGATCAGGAGCCAGAGAATGGATGGCATAGAGAATGAGGATAGAGCCAAACATAACTGGCAAAACAAATATATAAATAAATAAAAATAATAAATAAATAAATAAAGTCAATTAAATGGTCCCTAATGATATTCTGCACAATTCATAGATTGTTGTCCAGCCCACTTGACATCAGAGAGGCACCATCCAAAAAATGATATTATTTGTTGCAGAGACCCACATTCAAACATTCAAACAGAGTTCAGGAAATCCTTCAGAAGAAAATAAAGAAGGATTGTAGAAGCCAGAGGGGTGAAGGACATCACAAGAAAACCTACAGAATCAGCAAACCTAAACTCATAAAGGATCACAAAGACTGACTATCAGGGAGCCCACATGGGTCTCTACATATTGTAGTTGTGGAGGCAGGCGATTTAGAGCAACTCCTGACAGAGGGAGCTGATCTGTTTCTGATGCTTTTGCCTCCTATTGGGTTGGCTCATCCAGCCTTAATATGAAGGAAAGTGCCTATCTTATTGCAAATATATAAGCTATGTTTGATTACTATCCCTTGGAGGCCTGCCCTTTTCTGTAAGGAAACGGAAGAGGAATAGAAGGGGGGAGTGAGAGATGATGGGGAGATGAGGGCAGAAGGAGAGAAGAAAAATTGTAGTAGGATATAATTCATGAAAGAATAAATAAAGGAAAAATGAAAAAAGTATTTGTTGTGAACCCACAGAAAAAAGGTAAAAATGAGAAATTACTATATGTTGAATGGGTAGCAAAAGAATGCCAAGGGACAACTTGGTAGACGCAGGCAGGGTCACTGTGGGGCAAGTGGGCCATGCCATCAGGTGCAAGAACTGGTAAGAGTAAGCCTAAACCCCAGGGAATCTTAGAATTGAGAAAGGGAGTCATGAGGCTAGCACCCTGACAAACTACCTGATCTGGAACAAATAGCCATGACACCCTACTGAAAGGACCATGGAAATTGGTCACATGACATACAAACTTAATTTCTCCATTCTTCAGAGATATCTAAATAGGCCCAAGTATTTAGCTGATCATATTCCCTTCCTGGGCAATCCTTCCACAAAATATAATTAATTCCTAGTTCACCCTGAGTAAGATGTATGCATTTACATCCACTATCAACTAAAGCAGTTTGGACAGGCAAGCATCATGGCTGGCGGCATTCATCTTAAAGAGCCTGGCCTAAATCTTCCTGAGAAGGCCTTTTCTCTTCCAGCAGTTATATACTCTAGTCACTCACTTGGAACCAAACCAGATTGCGCCAGTGTCCAGAACTTAGCCACCCTCCTCCTGCCTGACACATAGGAAAAATTTTGATATGTGGACCTTGTTCTCAAATCCCCAAAGTCCCCAGAAGCATCTTGGTACCCAGCAAGCCAGGAAGAATAACATCCATCCATTGTTTCTTCCATGGGAAAACACATGGAAACCCCATAACAGAATGCTGTCTGCCTCCCTTGAATGGCTTGCTAGAGCACTAGGGAACCCCAGAGGTGAAGCACACACCCAGCCCAACAGCTCATGTTCAGCAGTAGAATGTTGTCCATGTCTAGGTTTCAATAATAAACAGAGGGGTAAGAATATGTCATTTTTGCTGATATTATACTTAAATCAATTCTCAATTTCTAGCTATTATACAGAATATATTCCGCTTAGGTGTGTAGATTGAGTCTTCATTAGTATTATTTTTTATCATTTCCTCTGTTATTTGTGTGTTCTTTGGGGAAGTCATCATGTTTCTCCTTTTCTTTCCACTCTGGTCCACTCAAAAGGAGAGAAATAACCCTTGTTCTTGGAAACTTATTCAACCAATATGGGCTAGTGAAGTCATGGGACTTAAAGGAAAATATACTACTGCCACTTGACTAAATTAGCATTCTAATTCTAACCTAATTGCATTCTAAGCATCCTATCCTTATATCTACAAATAAGTGTAGCTCTCATGCCCCATCAAAGAAAATTCTCTCTATAATAGAAAGAGACCACTACTGCAAACTATAAAGAGTAGAAATGCAGTGGACAAATTATTGAATGGACCCAGCATCAGTTGATATATCTACAATACAACTCAAATAGCTATAAACTGTAGTAACCAGAGGACAAAGAAAGTTTCTGTGGAACTATGTCTCACAAAAATGTCAGAGGTTTTATTTTGATTGATGAGTCAGAGAAATGCAGCTTATCATGGCCAAGAAAGAGCATGCACAGATCGCAGTTAAGAAGTACATGGGTGGGAAAGCCTTGTTCTCTAGACCCAACTATAACAAAAAGAAAATACAGTGCCATTGCTTAACATATTTTATGCTTTCTTCACTTTATTCTGTGGATCTAATGGAATGATACTGTTACTGGAAAATATGGGGTACTCTTTTCTGGTTTCTTAGTATAATTAATAAAGAAAATTTACAATCAATACTGAGATGCAATTGCCCTAAAAGATAAAAAATTCACCTGGAAAACAGGTAATAAAAGACATTCTAAATAAAACATTTCAGAATGATTAAATGAAAAATTAATAAAAGAAATTAAATTAATTAAAAACAATGTGAGAAATACTAATATGATTTACATTTTGTTCAGATTTATAATAGAAAAAGTTATAGGAAACATTTCCATATAAAACATGCCCTTCATTAAATTGGAAATACAATGATGCAACAACAAAATGAAGAATAGACTCAAATCTCAGAAACTGAAAAGGTGGAAAGCAGAGAAATAGCCTGGTGAATAAAAGACAATCTGTTGTTAGAAGGAAAGAACACACACACACACACACACACACACACACACACACTCACCACATTCACACATTTTTTTTAGTTAGTCTTGAAGTGATGGAATTGTATTTTAAAAGATTGGGACACTTAACTCTGTTTTGGAACTATTAAGGTAGAATTATGCTGAGTTCTCTAATATCATTCACAGGAAAGGTGATTTAAATGCAATCTTTTGGTTTACTTTGGCTATTAACTTGACATAGCCCAGTTTATCTGAAGGATTCTCAATCTGGAGATCAAAGCATGAACTTTGGTGCAGATCATCATTGCTAATTGATGTAGAACAGTCAATCTCAGTATGGGCACTACTTTCCCAAGGCAAGGGTTCCTAGGCTGTATGAGAAATCTACATGGGTCTTAAGGCAGGACCAGGCAGGAGGCCCAGTTCACAGAAGCAGCAGAGAGCAGCTAGGACACAATCCTTCCTGCATCCATCTGCATCCCAGGATGTACTGCTGATATGCAGTTCTCTAGGCACCTCTCTTGCTAGGAGAAAGCTGACCTCCTAGGAGTGCTGACACAGTCTTACAGACACACATGATGAACAACCTCCAGCCAGAGACAGCAAGAACATCTAACACCAGAGATTATCAGATGGCAAAAGGCAAATGCAGGAATCTTACCAACAGAAACCAAGATTACTTGGCATCATCAGAAACCAGTACTCTTACCAAACCAAGTCCTGGATACCCCAACACACCAGAAAAGCAAGATTTGGATTTAAAATCATATCTCATGATACTGATAGAAGATTTTTAAAAAGGATATAAAATATTTCTTTAAAGAAATACAGGTGAACACAAGAAAAGAAGTAGAAGCCCTACTAACAACAAAAATAACAGAAAGCAACAATTACTTTTCCTTAATATGTCTTAATATCAATGGACTCAATTCCCCAATAAAAACAGACTGGTTACATAAACAGGACCCAACATTTTGCTGCATACAGGAAACTCACCTCAGTGACAAAGACAGACACTACCTCAAAATAAAAGGCTGGAAAACAACTTTCCGATCAAATGGTCCCAAGAAACAAGCTGGAGTAGCCATTGTAATACCAAATAAAATTGGCTTTCAACCTAAAGTGATCAAAAAAGATAAGGAGGGACACTTCATACTCATAAAAGTTAAATTCTCCAAGGATGAACTCTCAATTCTGAACACCTAAGTTCCAAATGCAAGGGTATACTCATTCATAAAAGAAATTTTACTAAAATATAAGCACACATTGTACTGTATATAATAATAGTGGGAGACATCAATACCCCACTACCTGCAATGGACAGATTATGGAAACAGAAAGTAAACAGAGACACAGTGAAACTAGCAGAAGTTATGAAACAAATGGATTTAACAAATATCTATAGAACAATTTATCCTAAAACAAAAGGACATAACTTCTGAGCACCTCATGGTACCTTCTCCAAAACTGACCATATAATCAGCCACAAAAAAGGCCTCAACAGATACAAGAAGATTGAAATAATTCCTTGCATCCTATCAGATCACAATGGACTAAGGCAGGTCCTCAATAACAACATAAACAATAGAAAGCCCACATACATGTGGAAGCTGAACAACATTCTACTCAGTTATAATTTGGCCAAGGAAGAAATAAAGAAATTAAAGACTTTTTAGAGTTTAATTAAAATGAAGCCACAACATACTCAAACTTATGGGACACAGTTAAAGCAGTCCTAAGAGGAAAATTCATAGCTCTGAGTGCCTCCACAAAAGAAACTGGAGAGAGCATACACAAGCCACTTGACAGCACATATGAAAGCTCTAGAACAAAAAGAAGCAAATTCACCCAAGAGGAGATGAAGACAGGAAATAATCAAACTCAGGGCTGAAATCAACCAAGTGGAAACAACAAGAACTATAGAAAGAATCAACCAAACCAGGAGCTGGTTCTTTGAGAAATTCAACAAAATAGATAAACCCTTAAGCAGGCTAACTAGAGGGCACAGAGACAGTATCATAATTAACAAAATCAGAAACAAAAGGAAGATATAACAATAGAAACTGAAGAAATCCAAAAAGTCATGAGATCCTACTACAAAAGTCTATACTCAACAAAAGGAGAAAACCTGGATGAAACGGACAATTTTCTAAACAGATACCAGGTAGCAAAGATAAAGGAAGATCAAATAAATGATCTAAATAGTCCCATATTCTGTAATGAAATGGAAACAGTCATTAATAGTCTCCCAGCCAAAAAAAGGCCAGGACCAGATGGGGTTAGTGCAGAGTTTTATCAGACCTTCAAAGAAGACCTAACACCAATACTCCTCAAACTACTCTACAAAATAGAAATAGAAGGTACTCTACACAGTTCGCTCAATGAAGCCATAATTACTCTGACACCTAAATCACACAAAGACCCAACAAAGAAAGAGAACTTCAGATCAATTACCCATATGAATATAGATGCAAAATTACTCAATAAAATTCTCACAAACCAAATTCAAGAACACATCATAATGATCATCCATCCTGATCAAGTAGGATTCATCCCAGGGATGCAGGGAGGGTTCAATATAAGGAAATCCATCAATGTAATTTACTATATAAACCAACTCAAAGAAAAAATATGATCATTTCATTACATGCAGAGAAAATCATTTGACAAAATCCAACACCCCTTCATGATAAAAGTCTTGGAAAGATCGGGAATTCAAGGTCTGTACCTAAAAATAGTAAAACCAATATACAGCAAACCAGTAGACAACATTAAAGTAAATGGAGTGAAACTTGAAGCAATCCCACTAAAATCAGGGACTATACAAGGCTGCCCACTCTCTCCTTACATATTAAATATATTATTTGAAGTCCTAGCCAGAACAATTAGACAACAAAAGGAGATCAAAAGGATACAAATTGGAAAAGAAGAAGTCAAATTATCACTATTTGTGGATGTTATGATAGTATACTTAAGTGACCCTAAAAATTCCACTAGAGAACTCCTAAATTTGATAAACAAGTTTAGCAAAGTACCTGGATATAAAACTAACTCAAGCAAATCAGTGGACTTCCTCTACAGAAAGGATAAACAGACTAAGAAAGAAATTAAGGAAACAATACCCTTCACAATAGCTACAAATAATATAAAATACCTTGTTGTGACTCTAACTAAGCAAACTGAAAGATCTGTATGACAAAAACTTCAAGTCTCTGAAGAAAGAAATCAAAGATCTCAGAAGATGGAAAGATCTCCCATGCTCATGGATTGGCAGGATTATTATAGTAAAAATGGCCATTTTCTTTCTTTTTTTTTTTTTTTTATTTTAGATATTTTCTTTATTTACATGCGAATTTCTCCTTTCCCAGTTTCCCCTCCAAAAAACAAAAAAACAAACAAAAACAAACCCCTGTTGCCTCCCCCCTCCCCATGCCTGCCACCCCGCCCTCTCCCACTTTCTGGCCCTGGCATTCCCCTACACTGGGATGTAGAGGCTCACAGCCATCCATCGAACTGAGTGCAGGGTCCCCAGTGAAGGAATTAGAGAAAAGACCAATGGAGCTTAGGGGTTTGTAGCCCCTTAGGATGAACAACAACATGAACTAACTAGTACCCTCGGAGCTCCCAGGGTCTCAACCACCAAAAATGGCCATTTTCAAAAAGCTATCTATAGATTCAGTACAATCCCCATCAAAATTCCAACTCAATTCTTCACAGAGTTAGAAAGAGCAATTTGCAAATTCATCTGGCATAACAAAAACACCTAGGATAGTGGAATCTATTCTCAACAATAAAAGAACTTCTGGTGGATTCCCTATACCTGACCTCAAGCTGTACTATAGAGCAATAGTCATAAAAACTGGATGGTATTGGTACAGTGACAGGGAGGTAGCTCAATGGAATAGAATTGAAGACCCAGAAATGAATTCACACATCTATGGTCACTTGATCTTTAACAAAGGAGCTAAAACCATCCAGTGGGAAAAAAAGGCAGCATTTTTAACAAAAGGTGCTGCCTCAACTGGTGATTAGCATGTAGAAGATTGCAAATTGATCCAATCTTATCTCTTTGTACAAAGCTCAAGTCCGAGTAGATCAAGGACATTCACATAAAACCAGATACACTGAAACTAATAGAAAAGAAAGTAGGGAAGAGATTCGAACATATGGGCACAAGGGAATATTTCCTGAACAGAACATCAATAGCTTATGCTCTAACTTCAAGGTTTGACAAATGGGACCTCATAAAATTGCAAAACTTCTGTAAGGCAAGGACACTGTCAATAGGACAAAATGTCAACCAACTAATTGGGCAAAGATCTTTCCAATCCTATATCTGATGGAGAGATAATATCCACAATATACAAAGAATTCAAGAAGTTAGACTCCAGAGAATCAAATAGCCCTATAAATTGTGGGGTACATAACTAAACAAAAATTTTCAACTGATGAATACCAAATGGCTGAGAAGCACCTAAAGAAATGCCCAACATCCTTAGTCATCAGGGAAATGCAAATCAAATCAACCCTGAGATTCCACCTCACACCAGTCAGAATGCCTAAGGTCAAAAACTCAGGTGACAGCAGATGCTGGTGAGGTTGTACAGAAAGAAGAACACTCTTTCATTGCTGGTGGGATTGCAAGCTGGTACAACCACTCTGGAAATCAGTTTGGCGGTTTCTCAAGAAACTGGACATAGTACTACTAGAGGATCTAGGTATATCACTCCTGGGCATATACCCAGAAGATGCTCCAACCTGTAATACGGACACATGCTCCACTATGTTCATAGCAGCCTTATTTATAATAGCCAGAAGCTGGAAACAACCCAAGAGTCCCTTAACAGAGGAATGGATACAGAAAATATGGTGTATTTATACAATGGTGTACTACTCAGCTATTAAAAACAATGAATTTATGAAATTCTTAGGGAAATGGATGGATCTGGAGAATATAATCTTGAGTGAGGTAACCCAATCACAAAAGAACATACATAGTATGCACTCACTGATTGTGGATATTAGTCCAGAAGTCTGGAATACCCAAGATACAATCCACAAACCACAAGAAACTCAAGAAGAAGGAAGACCAACCTGTGGATACGCTATCCTTAGAAGGAGAAAAATACCCATGGATAGAGTTGTAGAGACAATGTGTGGAGCAGAGACTGAATGAATGACAAATCAGAGACTGTACCACCTGGGGATCCTTCCCATATACAATCACCAAACCCAGACACTATTGTAGATGCCAGCAAGTACTGGATGACAGGATCCTGATGTACCTGTCTCCTGAGAGGCTCTGCCAGTGCCTGACTAATACAGAATGGAAGCTCATAGCCATCCATTGGATTGACCATAGGGTCCCCATGAAGGAGCTAGAGAAAGGAGCCAAGGAGCTGAAGGGTTTGCAGACCCATATGAGGAACAATATGAACTAACCAGTTCCCCCCAGATTTCCAAGGGATTAAACCACCAACCAAAGAGTACACATAGAGGGACCCATGGCTCAAGCTGCATAGGTAGCAGAGCGTGGCCTAGTAGGTCATCAATGGGAGGAGAGGCCCTTGGTCCTGTGAAGGTTCTATGCCCCAGTGCAGGGGAATACAAGGGCCAGGAAGCAGGAGAGACTTGGTTGGTGACCAGGGGAATGCGGGAAGCGAATAGGGATTTTTTTTTTGAAAGAGAAGCCAAGAAAGGGAGTAACATTTGAAGTGTAAATAAAAAAAGATATCTCATTAAAAAACGAAAAGAAATCTAGATGAGCAGAAATAAAGATCCAAGCCAGTAATCAGCATTTACAAATGATCTCTGTTTCAGTCCTTCCCTCCTGTTTCCTGCTTGGGTCCTTAACCTGACTTCTCTCAATGATGGACCATGGCACTTAGTTGTAAACCAAATATAAAATTTCATCCATCAAACTGCTTTTAATAAGGGTTTTTATTAGAGCAATAGACAGCAAATTAGAGCATACTATGACATGAAAGTGAAACATCTGAGAATTAATTATTTTTATTAAAAATATCAATGTAACGGTGCAACTTCACTTTTGAATCATATTTTACTCAAAATCATGCACAAAATAGTACTGTTCCCTGCTGTTTTACTCTGATTTTTGCTTGTTTCCAGAATCCTTAATTTTTCTAAGTTCCAGCTTCATATGATCATAAACTCTTCTTACACCTACAAAATTTGCATAACCATTCTTCCACAAGGTAAAGTGACTTATCCCTTTCCTCTCTCCTAGTAATTTCCCTTTTCCCTTACTATTCCATATTTTTATCACATTTGTGATCATCAGTTATCTGCTAAGTTTTATATTTTGAACTAAAGTTCATATTTAAAGGCCAGTTGCCAGCCCATAGGATTTTCAGGCAAGTAGGGTCTACATGATATTCCAAGCTTGATTTTTAGTATTATGCTAACTTTTCAGTCACAATGCTCTACTACAAAGTTTTAGTAGGTTAGTTTAATGCTTCTTGTGTTCTAATGCTAATTACTGGCCTCTAAGAACTTACCCCAGTCAATTCTGATTGTTAGATAAAGAAGCCACCAGCCAATATCTAGGGAGAAAAGAGAGGCAGGGTTTAAGTTTCCCTGGCTAGAGACCAAGAAGAAGGAGAGAGGGGGAAGATCTGCCATGCCTTAGGAAAGTGTGCAGGGAAGAGAAGAGAATGGCAATGGAAAAAGAACTTGGAGGAGTGAGAAGAGAACATGGCCCAGAGGGCTGCTGAACTAAGTCAAGAGCAGCCAAAACTGAACAGAGGAAGTAGTAACTGGAAGTTCTCAGTGGGAGACAGATTCTAACAACATAGAATAGGTAGTTGCCAGCTATTGTGTTGCTTTAGGCATATTAAAATATAAATACCGTGTGTGTTTCTTTTACCAGGGAACATAAATGCTATAAGGCAGGAAGGAACCTGCTGAGATTTATTGATATATTAATACTACACAAAATGTGTGCTGTTTTCCTAGCGAAGTTGAAAAGAATTCATTCTAGTTAAGATGTATCTATACACTAGATATTGTGATACTAGCCATGTCTGGAATATAAGTGATTGATTGCTTTATTTTTTAACATTTACCTCACCTTTATTCAATTTGAAATGTCTAACTGTACAGAGATTTGGAAAATACCCATTCCATGCAGTCAGCTTTTCATTTTCCTCAACCTCCCTAAGGGGTGTCTTTAAGTTGTACTTGGACTCAGAATAATTGTATTTTGAACACATGAGATTCTTGAATTATCCTTGTTTGCTTATCAGTTGCTGTGATAAAACATCAACTCAAAGCAAGATAGTGAGGAAAGAGTTTTAAAATAAACTCTTAAACTTCTTGGTCATAATTTAATCACTGAAGCAAGAAATGATGCCAAAGGCTGGGTGGGGCACTTATTGGCTTGTTCTCTAGTTTCATCTCATCTCACTTTTCTTCATAGCCCAGGAGCCCCTACCTAGGGGTGATACTCCCCACATGTACTGTGAACTCCTACATCATTAGTAAACAAAAAAATCACCTTCTCACAATCCCCACTCCATCTGATGGAGGCAATCTCTCCTTTTAATCCTCTTCAGATAATTCCAGTCCATGTCAAACTGACAGCCAATGCTAACGTAGAGGCATACCTAGAATATAGCTTGTGGGCCATCACTTTGTATCATTAGCTGCTGGGGGGAGGGTGGGGGGAAGAAAGCAATTTGCGTTAATTTCAAAGTGAGCAATTTAAAGAAGGAAAATTAATTGTGCAATGAAATGGATCCAGAGCCTGAGATCAGCTGTGCACTATAAGAAAAACAGGTTGTGCTCTGGCGTATAGCTAACCAAGCAAAGAATTTGAAAGCCAGAAGAGGGGAAAAAAACTAAAACAACAACAATAGCAGCAAGAGCAACATCAACAAAAACAACAACAACAAACCCTTAATTTGAAAGAAATAGCAAAAACTGGAAATAAGTAAGTTTTCTAGGACTGCTAATGGCTTCTAGAGGGCAGATACTTACACAGAGTCTGAAGGCTGGGAACTTGATGGTGAAAGAAGTAGGACACACCATGACCTGTGTTTCCAGATAACCACATAGAAAGCTCTTTCTGGCCATGTGTCATAAGTCTCTTCTGGTTTGTAAAGGGAACTATAGCGTTTGTTGTTTTAGAAGTCTTAAGTTGATAATATGAAGTGGTTTGGAAATTAAGTATATCCAGGAAAGTCGTATGTTTTGTGAATTAGCCTTAAACATTGTCATGTTCAGTTACATTCTAAATGGGAACTGGTTTTAATATTCTAAATAGAGACAGGAATAAGTGATGTGATTGACTTTCTTTAAATATGTGGGCTCCTGTGGAGCTGATTACAGGGTACAACAGCCACACTCAGCACATATGTGATTACACTTACCAGCTGTCCAGTATCTAACACTCAGGCTGATTCCTTTCTCAGTACTTTAAAGCATAGGTATGCACATATGTATGCCTTTGATGATTTATATGTATATGCATATGTATATGTATACTTTTAGATCCAATGTTGAAATTCAATTACCTTTGTATGAATTTTAATATATGAGTAGGTACAATTTTAAGGAAATTAATATAAAAATAATAATTTCAATTCAGGCTAACTTAACCATTTTCTTCTTCTCATACATAAAGAGATATAGAAGCCCTAATGGAAAACAAAATATTTAAAACTTATACTTTTTAATATGGAGAAGCTTGAAGGTTTTATATTGGTTATATTTAAAACAACTTCTCAAAAGCATTAGGCTGCTTTAAAAGCAAGCTTTTCCTTACTTTCCTGTATTGTATGTGTTTGGGGCATATATAATATGCATATTAATAGGGATTATTGAGAAATATGTCAGAAAGTTTATGTCATATAACGAACTATTTATATAATTAATCTATTATATAGAAGAACATAAAATTTCCCTTTTATTCTCATGTGTCTCATTTTCTTCATCAGGCTAACAATAAACCAAGTTTACTAAATATGTTGCATTCAGAGAAAGGGATTGATACAGTATACTTATAAGAAATATAAATAACTGATATTTTGGTTCAATTTGAATAATCATATGTTTGAGCATGTCTTGATCAGTTTTATGGTACTTCTACCAATTTCAGAGTTAAGAATGATGGAAAGAGGTTTATAGGACTAATAGCATAGAAGCATAGTAAGCATAGAAGCCACAAAGTCAACTCTTGTTGAAAAAAAAACATGGCAGAGGGCATCATATGTTAAGACAGTGTGAACACCTGTCAATTTTATTTACATTTCTGAGATCAAATATATGATGTAAAGCAATTTAATGGAAGAAGAACTTATTTTGATTTTTAGTTTGAGAATTCAGCCCATAATGATGGAATGGCATAGGAATAGGTGTCATGGCTGAGCTTTTTCATCCCTTGTTTAACCTGGAGAACCAATGAGTAAAAGAGGGAAAGATAAATTATGCAGAAATGGATTTACATGTTATTAACTACTAGAAGAACCTGGATGCCTAAAGGGCTCATGTGGGTTCTGTGGCCCCTGGGTGAGGCCCAGATGATGATGAACTTGTCTTATATACCACTCTAATAATATGAGTCTCTATGTCTGCTGGCATATCAACTGATTCAAGACAGAGGATCCTAGCAAACTAATCATCCTTGGATTGGGCCTGGAACAGGGCTATGATTTCTTCTCCATCTTTATAGAAGACCCTCTGGTGCTGGCAACCTGGCACCTTGCCATATTGACAGTGGGATAACTGGCTACTACAAAGCTCATTTGAATCCCCCATTGATCTAAAGGCTGTATAAATATTATTGCTACTGGGCAATACAGCAGTTTATTTCCCAAGTCGGTGACTCTGACTGCCTCACTCCCTTCTTGATACTGGCTTCCACAGTCTTATAGTTACTCAAGTTACTCAATATAATACATATAATATATATTACATTATATGCACTCTAAAAAACCCAATACAGATTTTTGTACCAGAAGTGGTTCTAAAACAACAGAAATATAATAATAAATATTTTAACTATCTGTAATAGACTTTCCAATTTATCAAACTTATAAGTACTGATGAATCTCTATTTACCATACCTCCTGAGAGGTTGGGGTGTAATAAAAGCACCTGATATGAACTACTTTACAAACTTAAGGAGATTCATTTGATTATTCTTATTCAACAATTTTGGAAAGAAATTGGTTAATCTTTTATAAATCTTTTGACACTTTATGGAAAAATAAGGAAAAGGAGGATGTAGATGATCGATTGATTGCTCTTAGCATTCCTGGATAAATTGATAAAAGATGAGCAATATGATATAATTAAGCAAATTCTAGCATCTCATAATCCAGTGTAGGGAAACCATAAATGTAGTAATAAAATTGACTGGCTCATGATACATACAAAATATAAAGGTTCCAAAGTGTGGCTTGGAAGAGAAGGAAGAGAATCTTTCTAGCCCTCCTGGACTTCAAATTGTAGAAAATCAAAACAAAGTCAACATTATAAGTTTGGATAAACTAAAGCAGAAATTTAACTCTCAGCCTCAAAGGATGTCTACAGATAAGGGTATTCATCATTCATCAGTAAAGAATGGGATATAACTTGGGATAGGGAAATGTGAGAAGATCCTGATGAAGCTGAGAACTATGAGTCCTTAGATTCATGAGGAATTATAACACCTGAGGAAATAGTCTCTCTACCCTCAGTAGTAAAATACTCACACCCCTATGCCCTAAAATTTTGACTTTTCAAACGTTGACACAAGCAATTAGTCATTCTTAACTGCTATACTGGCAGCGATGTTTGAACTAAATGTCAGGCAAGATAATCTTGATGTACCTCAGGACAACTAATAATTGTCTCTAGATCTGTAGCCAAACAACACAAAAAAAGATTCTAGAGTGGGAATAGAATGTAGAGTTTATGAGGAGGTGTGCTACACTCAAAGGCCTTAATGAGTTTGCAATTTCATCCAAGCAGAATTCTGGGGAATATGTGTGGTGACTGATTTTAAGCATGTGAGATAATGGTAGAAGTAACTTAACCCTGCATTATACTGAGTATATAGATATGGGCCCTCTGAGTGTAGATTCTAGGTTTATCATGATAAGCTGAAGTATTTGTCAAAAGACATCCCACTGAAAAGGAGTTAGAGATGCCTCATATACCTAGGCTTAGTATTGATGAAAGGATTTTATGGTTCACAAAAATTGCAATGCTGGAGTTTTGTGTAAAACCTGATCCCCCCGCCGGGCGGTGGTGGCGCACGCCTTTAATCCTAGCACTTGGGAGGCAGAGGCAGGTGGATTTCCGAGTTCGAGGCCAGCCTGGTCTACACAGTGAGTACCAGGACAGCCGGGGCTACAGAGAGAAACCCTGTCTCAAAAAACCAAAAAAAAAAAAAAAAAAAAAAAAAAAAAAAAAACCTGATCCCCCACAATGGAAAGACCCAAAATAAATGCCCTTCACTAATCCTATAAAATGCAAATTAGTGTGAGGGGCACCAACACTTTTGAAGAGTTTTGCTGTCATCTGTTTCCTCGTGTCAGAATTCAGGGTTAGAGATGCTGTTCTTCGGTTTGATGAACTAAACACAATGGGGAGTTAATTGAATCACAGAGGTAGCCAGGAGCCAGGTAGCATCACTAAATTGCCAAAGGCAAAGCACTTGTATTTATTTTAATGGGCAGTATATAAAAAGTAATGTTCAAAATACTAAAGTAAATTTTATGGTGGCATGTCTCCTATGGACCTTTGGTACTTTCTAATTGATCATTGTGTGTGCCCAGGCATAAAATAGACAAGAAGCATATTGGATTTTTATTTGATATATAGAAACAGAAAAAATTTTAGAAAAATGAAAGAAAGGCTACATTGGATTATGACAAGTGGGAATCTTAGTCTATGAATCAATAGACTTGAGACAATTTGCAGACCCAGAACCTCTTGAATAAAAAGATGGCCATGTTTCCCCAAAAAAAGGACATTTATAAAATACCTGAATATTTTACTATTAGTCTTTGTCTAGTCTTTCTCCAGAGGAAACTATAACCTTTAACAAGGATAACTGTACACTGAGTGAAAGGAAACAGACATCCTTGGGCTCATTGGACACTGGTTCTGAATTGGTAGTTGTTCAGAGAGAATCCAAGTAATAGTGTGACATTCCAGTTAAAACAGGGCTTATGAAGGTCAGGTGATTAATGGAGTTTTGTCTAAAGTCTGACTCACAGTAGGTCCAGTGGATCCCCAAACTCAACCTGTGGTTATTTTCCCAGTCCCAGAATCTATAATTGCAATAGATATACTTAGAAGTTGGCAGGATTTTCACATTGGCTCCCTGATCTCTAGAATAAGGGTTCATTTGGTTGGAAAGGCTAAATGGAGCCTCTAAGTTACCTCTGCAAAAGAAAATAGTGGACCAAAAACTGTATCACAAATCCATAGGAATTACAGCAATTGTTGCCACCTTCAAGGACTTGAAATTTGCTAGGGTGGTGCTTTCCATCACGTCTATTTTAACTCTCCTATCTGGTCCGTGTAAATGGATTGTAAACAGTTGACTTTTGAAAGCTCAATCAGTAAGTGATTCTAGTTGCAGCCACTATATCAGATGGTGTCCTTACTTGAGCAAATGAACACATAGCATGATACATGGTGTACAGCTATAGTTCTAGGAAGCTAGGAAGACCAGCAAAAGATATTTAATTTTAGTTGGAAATAGAGCAGTATATATTTAGAGGTTTAACTCAATAATATATTGAGTCTCCAGCAATATGTCATTAATTAGGTAGAAGGAATCTTAAAATTCTCTTTCACAAAACATTACATTGGTTCACTATATGGTGATTAAAGCAAGAGAACAGGAAGTAGCAACAACTTTGTACTTGCTGGTAACATATATGTGCATCTAGGATGAGAAATAAAGCCAAGCAAAATGCAAAAGCCCTTCCTTATCAGTAAATTTCTTAGGAGTTTAGTGATGTGAAGCATGTAAAGATTTTTTTTTTAATAAGGTGAATGAGAAGTTATTGCACCTGGCCCTGCCCACCACTAGGAAAGGAACACAATATTTAGTGGGTCTACTTGGATTCTGGAGGCAGTACATTCCTTATTTGGGCAGGTTACTATGGCCAATATACAAAGTGACATGGAAAGCTTCTAGCTTTGTGTAGTGCCTGAAAGAGAAGAAAGTACTTCAACAGGTACAGCCTGTTGTGTAGCCTGGGATACTACTCATACCACATGATTCAGCAGACCCAATGATATTTGGAGTGGCAGTGTCAGAAAGGAAAGCTGTTTGAACCCTTTGGGAGCAAACACAGCATCGAGAATTTAGAGTAAGGCTCTACCATCATCTGCAGACAACTATTCTCCCTTTGAAATACAGCTCTTGGACTACTAGTGGGTCTTAGTAGAAACTAAATATTTAACAATGGGCTACAAAATTCCAATGCAACCTGCCAGTTTATCATGTGGAGGGTGTTGTCTGACTAATCAAGTCATAAAGTACAATGTGCACAGGAGCAACCTTTTGTCATATGTAAGTGTATCCTGAAGGCACACATGATACACATGAAGAAGTTACCCAAATGACTATGGTTTCTTTCTTCATATTCTTTTAAAAAATGTATTCTTTAATACAGTATATCCCAACAACAGCTTACCCTTCCTTTGCTTCTCCTAGTCAGCTCTTATTTCTCCCATCCCTAAGATTCATTGCTCCTGTTTCCCTTCAGATAAGTTGAGGCCTTTCAGTGATGGCTAATGAACACTGACTAACAAGATGCAGTATTATGAGGCATAAACCCTCATATAAGGCTTTACAAGGTAACCCACTAGGAGGATAAAGATCCAACGAGCAGGCAAAAGAGTCAGAAAAACCCCTGCTCCAACTGGTAGGAATCCAACAACAACCAAAACAACAAAAACAAAGCTAAAACAAACAAACAAACCAAAAATCCAAACAAAACAAAACAAAAAAGCACTCAAAAACACAGCACACTTGCTTCGGAACTTGTAAAATTTCCTGTAGGCCCTGGTTATTGCTATAATCTCTATTTGCCCTGCTTGGGTGATTTTGTGGGCTGTGTTCTCCTGTTGTTCATTATACCTCTGGTCCTACAATCCTTTCTTTGTCTCTCATAAAGGGTTCCCTATTCTCCACCTAATGTTGGCTGTGGCCTGACCTGGCCTGCAGGTCACGTTATTCGGGGGAACAAGGAGGGTCACAACCTGTGAATAAAGAATGGGCGAGAGAGACGACAGGACTCAACCAGGACTCAATGAAGCAGCTTGTCAAGAGCTGTTTACTTGGTTGAGGAGAGCATATTTAAAGCAAAAATCTTGGAAGGAGGGGGAGAGGAAGGAGGTAGAAGGAAGTTTACAAGGGGAGGGGGAGAGGAAGGAGGGAGATGGAAGGTTACAAAATCTTCTGGGGTTGAGCTCCTGGGTGACAGGTGGGGAGGGGGTGGATGACAGGTGGAGAGGGGGTGGATTTTCAGTGAATGTTCTTTTCCCAGGGCCAAGCCAGATCCTTGTGATTGTCAGGCAGGATGTTAATCTCAGGGTTCTCAATTAGCTGGGGCAGGATGTTTATCTCAGGGCTCTCATGGTTCCCAACAGTGGCCTCGGCATTTATTCCCATCTGTTGATGTGGGAAACCACTCTGAAGACTATTAGGCTAGGCACTGATCCTGTGATTATGACAGAATTAATATTAGGAGTCATTTGATTGACTTTTTTGTCCATCTCATTTTTCTACTCTAATTCTCTGAGCCATTCAGCTTCTGGATCATGGCCATGAAAGCAGTATCAGAAACTGACTCCTTCTTATGGCTTGGAACTCATGATAGACCACTCACCAGTTGCCCTCTCTCGCAAGCTCTAGACCACCATTGTCTCACATTTTACATCACCATCAGCTGGCAAGGATGCACCTATAGTCTCATTGGGGTGTTCCCTATGATTGATTGATTGACTAAAGAACAGAAGACTAGGGCCTGGTTTACTGATGTTTCTGCACATTATGCAGGGGACCTCCCAGAAGTAGACAACTGTGCCATTACAACTTCTTTGTGGTACAACTCTGAAAGACACTGGCCAAAGGAAATCTTCATAGTAGGTGGAACTTCAGACAGTGGATATGGTCTTACAGTTTGTTTGGAAGGGGAAATGGCCAGAGGTACAATTGTTCACTGATAATTGGCTGTAGTCAATTAATTAGTTGGATGATCAGGCACATGGAAAGAACATGTTTGGAAATTTAATGAGAAGTATGTGGATAGATCTCTCCAAATGGGCAAAGAATATGAAGATAGTTTTGTTGCATGTAAATGTTCATCAGAAGGTAATTTCAACTGAGTAGGACTTCAATAAGAAGATAGAATGAATCATTCTGTGGACAGCCACTCTCTTTCTCCATCCATTCCTGTCATTGCCCACTTGGCTCATGAATGAAGTAGCCAAGGTGGTAAAGATGGGTGTTTTACCTGGGCTGGAAAACAGGGATTTCTATTCACCAAGGGTGACATAGCAACATCAGCGGATGAGTGATAAGCTTGTCAAAAATATAAAGACAATGACTGAGTCTCAGGTATGGCATTATTTCTTAGGGTGATCTGTTGTCATGGTGACAATATTGGATTACTTTCTCTGTGGTAAAGCAATGCTTCATCCTTACCGAAGTAGGTAGCTATTCTATTGAAATTTTTCCATTTTTCTACTAGTAATGCTTCTGCCAAAGCCACCATCCCTGGACTCACAGAAAACCTTATTCACTAGGTTTTCTTATTCAAACCAGTATTATTGCTTCTGATCAAGACACTGATGCTAGATCCAAAAAAATGTTAGAGGTCAATGGGTAACATATGGTTCATGATTATGGAATCTACTTGTATTATGTTCTCCACCATCCTGAAGAAGCTAGCCTGATAAAAAGTTTAAATTACCTGTTTAAGCCACTGTTACAGTGCCATTTAGATTCTTCAGAAGGTAGTGTTTGATTTGTATTGTTGTATGACATATGTTAATGTTACTCCATACCCAAGATGTTGGCCGCCGGACAGTCTATCCAAAATGGCGCCAAACTTCACTTCCGTACCATGGACAGCTGCTTGGCGCAGGCGCGCGGTAACAGTGACACGTCTCTCGGCTCTCCCCCTCCCGATGGGGATATGCTAATAAGGTGCTTGCACTAGACTAATCAGACACGTTTGCTCGCCCCCCTCCCGCGGGGGTAGGTTAATGAGGTGTCTGCATGGTGCACCAATCAGACAGTCTTGCTCGGCTATATAAGCCAGCAGCTCCAGGGTATCTGGGTCCTTCGCTTCAAACTTCAAGAGGAGCTCCAAATAAAGTGCTGCTGAGAAGAATCCTGTTGCCGCGTCCTTCTTGCGGGCGAGACCGGTCACGACACCAAGATTCACAGATCCAGGAAGCAAGGATTGGAAAACATAATAGTTTCATTCAGTATTACTCCTAGTTAGCTACTAAGGAAAAGTTTGCTTCCTATTACAGTGACCTTAAGTTCTGCTGGCCTTTTGTTTGAAGGGCACTCATATCAGGAGCCACAGCAAACGTTCCAGTTGAATTAGAAGCTCAGACTTCCCCCTGGTTACTTTGGATTTCTAATACCCTCAAACCAACAGGGTTAAACAGGAATAACAGTGTTAGGAGGGGTGATTGATCCAGATTACTATGGGGAAATTGGGAGTTTGTTTCTCACTGGTGGAGGCAAAAAAGATTATGTTTGGAGTACAGGAGATCCTTTAGGGAATTTCTTGGTGTTACTGTATCCTGTAATGGAAGTCAGTGGAAAAACTAAAGCAACCCAATTAAAGTAGAGTGACAGAGAGCACAGGCACTTCAGGAATGAAATTATGGATCACTTCTCCATTTGTTGTAGAGCTTTTATGTCTGCTGTTTGTTTGTTATTATCTTATCTTTCCAATTTCTTTATATAGGCACTTAGTGCTAAGGAATTCTTCTTTGTTCTATTTTCACTGCATCTCTTAAATTTACCAGTGTTGTACATTCATTTTCAACGAGTTCGAGAAAGTCTATTCTTTATTTCTGCCTTGAGTCATTTTCATTCAGTAGAGAGGTGTTCAGTTTTTGTGAGTTTGTAAGCTGCCTGATATTTTGTTCTTGATGATATCTAGCTTTAATCTATGCTTGTATGTTAGAATTCAATGAATTATTTCAATTGTATCTGTTGAGTTTTGCTTTGCTTCTAAATATGTGCTCAATTTTGGAGAAACGTTTCATGAAGTGCTATGATGAAGGTTTTTCTTTAGTTTTTGAGTGAAATACTCTGCAGATATCTGTTAGGTCCACTTAGCTTATCGTGTCTGTTAGCTCCAGTATTTCTGTTTAGTTATTGTCTTGATGACCACTCCATTCATTAGAGTAGGGTATTGAAGTATTCCAGTACTAATGTGTGAAGGTCCATATGTAATTTAAGCTATAGTAGTGATTATACTAGAAACTTGTGTGTACTTTTTTCTGGAGCATTAATGTTAGGAATTGAAATGGCATACTGGTGTGTTTTTCTCTTGAGCATGTAGCGTCCATTCTTACCTCTTTTGATTAGTTTTGGTTTGAGGTCTATTTTATTAGAAATTAAAATGGCTGCACAAGTTTGCTTCTCTGGACCATTTACTGGAATAAGTTTTTTGTCAGATATTTGTCTTGAGATAATATCTATATTTTATGTTTGTGTATATTTCTTTCATACAACAGAAAGGTGAATCACATTTTGGAGCTTATGTTAGTCTATACCTCTTTTTTGAGCAACTGAATAATTTCATATTTATAAATATCAATGACCTGTGACTGTTGATTCATGATAGTTGGTGGTGATGGTGTGGTGGTGGTGGTGGTTGTGGTGGTGGTGGTAGTAGTGTATGTGTGTGTATAAAAGAGAGAGAGGGACAGAGAGAGAGAGACAGAGAGGCAGAGAGAGAGAGAGAGAGAGAGAGGGAGAGAAAGAGAGAAACCAAAAGACAAAGACAAAGAGACAGAGAGACATGGATAATGAGACAAGTGTATGTGTTTGGATTTGGATTTTGCTAGTGTGGAATTATTTATTTCTTGTGTAGCCATGAGTGTGGTTAACCTCCTGTGGGTGGAATTTTTCTTCTATGACATTTTGTAGAGATGGATTTATATATAGTTACTGTTTAAATTTGATTTTATTATGGACTGTCTTCTTTTGCCATCCATTGAGACTGAAAATAAGCAGGAAATATTTGTCTGTGCTGCTATCTGGGGTCTCCTAGTATCTGTAGAATTTCTGTCCAAGCCCTGCTGGCTTTTATAGTCTCCATTGTGAAGGTGGAATTATAATAGGTTTGCCTTTCTATGTGGCTTAGACTTTATTCCTTGCAGCTTTTGATATCCATTCTTTGTTCTGTAGGTTTAGCATTTTGATTATTAAGTAGGGACTGATTTTTCTTTTCTGGTCCAACCTAATAGTTGTTTTATATGCATTTTTTTATAGTCATAACTTTCTTTACATTAGCAAACTCTTCTATGAGTTTGTTGAAAATAGTTTCTGGTCTTGTGAGTTGAGTTTCTTCTCCTCTATACTTATTCTTATGTTTGAACTTTTCATGGTGTTTCAGACATCATGGATGTTTTTTATATGCAACTTTTTTTTGGATTGATGAATCTATTTTCTTTCATATCTTCAATGCCTGAGAGTCTTTCTCCCATTTCTTTTATTTCTTCACCAGCTTGCCACTGTAGTTTCTGTTTGTATTCCTAACTTTTTCATTTCCAGAATTCCCTATGTCTATGTTTCTTTATTGTTTATACTTTCAGGTCTTAAACATTTTATTCATTTTCTTAAGTTGTGTATGAATGTGTGTGTGTTTTCATGGCTTTGTTAAAAAAATTTATTTTCTCCAAATATTTGTGCTTCTTAAAGAATTACTCATTTCCTCTGTAAGGACCTCTATCATCTTCATATGGTTGGTTTTAAAGTTTTGGTGGTGCTTTTTTTATGTTGGAATAGTCAGGATCTGCTGTAGTAGAAGAGCTGAGCTTAGGGACATTGCTCTGGCTGTTATTGAGTGAGTTCTTAAACTAGCATCTAGGCATCTGGCTTTGGTATAATTATAGGTCTATGTGCTGACTTTTAGGTTTTTCTTCTTTGGGTGGGTATTTTTTCTTTGTTTTCTGTGGACTCCTTCCCCCCCCCCCTTGTTGCTTGGGAGTGACTTGGTTCTGTAAAGCAGCCCCGACAGGCTGCAAGCTGGAGTTGAGCACCTGCTGTGTGGAGTCCTGACTGCTGCTCCTTAGATCAAAGACTTAGCAGGTCTCATGCTTATGTTAAAGGTTTACCGGATCTTCCTTTCAAGATCTCCTTCTGGTCTGGTGTTAATGGATTTTCTCCTGTTTATGTTAAGATGAGCAAGTTTCGAATTCCTCTGGGTCTGGTTCCTAGCATAACTATAAATACTGAGTGAATTTCAGTAAAGCTCTCTCTTATCACTTCTACCTGGCATCTGTGTCCTTCCTTGTTAACTGTTTGCCTTCCCAGGATCCAATTAACCCAGTTGGTATATTTACCCACGGAGGAAGAGAGACCGCGAGCCGGTCCCCTTCAGATGGCTTCCGACATGTGGCTAAGACATGGGAGTGCTCTAGGAGTGGCAATATATCATGGATGCAGAGATTTCTAGACAGATCCCCAGAACTGGGGTAGACGGTTTGAGACTTAGGGGTAAGAGCGAAACATTTTGCCCCTGGGTTGAGGATAAGATGGGCTAATTTTTCTTCTAGAAAATTAAAAGTTATGCGCTTACAGTCTTATTTATGAGGCAGCCCCATCTGGGTTTCCAGATCTCTTTAATCGGGGCTGGGTTGAAGTTATAGCACTCAGAGCTCTCAATTCTGGCTAGATTTGATGGCGAGGATTATCGCCAAGATGTCAACAGGAGTTAGGCGGGGCTTTCTCCCTAGGGGTTTGGCATGCCAGGTTTCCAGCTTGTTTAGCTGGGTTTCAGGGGGTCAGCCCATGAGGCTGGGTACTCGGATTTGGTTCCGAGGGATGTGGACTGCGGTAACTCTAGGCTTAGAGGTAGTCTGTCCCCTGTTTTGTTCAGCTTGGTGCTTAGAGCTGCTAGAGGTATATGTTTATGTGTTTTCATGTTACATGTGAGTCGTGTCTCGTGGTGTGAATGAGAAGTCTTGTCTTGTGTCTGTATTACAGAGTGCTCGGGGAGGGCGGGACTGGGGGAGTGCACAAGAATCCGGCATCAGATCTGACAGTCAGCCGGTCTGCCAAGCAGGGTCAGGTTTGCGCAGTCGGCGAATCTCCGGGTACAGCTGCCTGTGTACCTCCCACTCTGCTGGCCCACAGCTCCTGGGTGACCTGCTCAGATCAGAGCTGGGAGCAGAGTTTGACTGGCTAGACAGCCTGATTCAGAGCCCACAGTCCTGTGCTGCGGGTATGGCCGGGGCCGGGAGGGGTTGGCAGTCTCGGAGACCAGGCACAGCCGCCTGTTCTGATGCAGCTCCCCGGTGGCGAGCCGTGTTTGACTGTCCTGCACGCAGAGCCAAGCACGTAGGTTGCCCGCTGCCTCTGCACTCTGCCGTGCGCTTGGTCCAGCTACAGAATACAGCAGGTCCCGCAGCTCGCCTGCCCCGGGCTGGCTCGTACAGGACAGGCAGGGTTTACGGCTTACAGGTCTCTTTGGACTACATTTCCCAAACTGCTTTGCGGCGGCCAGCCGAGCCCAGGAGCCCCGATTGTTGCACCTGCGCCTGATTGCGTGAGCTTCTGGTTGCCTGCCTGCCAGAGTAGGGTGCACACCCGCTGGGCTGTTCGGTCTGGCATGCGTGCAGCCCCAGACCAGATGGCTACTTACTGCACAGATTTGATTCCAAAAGAGTTTAGGTTGTCTTTAACTGGGAGGCACCTTCTAAATTCTTGGATTAGACGTTTTTTCCTTAGAAATTAATTTTATAAGGGTTAGATTTGATGATTTTCCGTTGATTATTGTTTTGCAGTCTGGTTTCAAGTTCATTTTTACAAGTTTGGTCCCTGGCTCTGCTGTACTTTAAAGGACACTTCTCCATTTTGGCCACTAGCAAGCCAGGGATGCCTGCTGGGTGGTCCCTGGACCTCTCCAGCGTGTTACACTGTAGGCCTGGGGAAGAGTCCTGCTTCACTTTAACAACTAGAAGTGTAGGGGCTCAGGAACTCAGCCTCGCTACAAACTGTGGAATGCACAGGAGGGACGTGATCATTTATACCTGCCCTGCTTTAACCAGCTGGTTACAGCTCTGGGTCAGAAGATTTTTGTCTCTTGACTTGATTTAGAACAGTATAGACCAGATTTTCTTCTCCAGTGACATTTTCTAAG
>NW_022196905.1:15935303-15935667 GCF_008632895.1 Mastomys coucha
AAGGAGCCAGATGTTATTTTCCCACCCCTTTTTACCTTAGAGCTAGATTTCTTATCTATGAAAAACAATTGATTGTATATACTCCTTGGCTGATTAACTAGTTTTTTAGGCCATTGTAGCTGTGGCATTTACGTTTAAGTTTTTCTCCAACAGCTTCTGTTTTACACGGTTTTCAAAGTATACATACCTACTAGACTTCCAAGTGTTCAGTTACCAAATTATCATTCTTGTATAATTCTATTCTTTATTGGTCATATTAGGGCTCTTTCTGGCCTGCCAAGACTTTTGGCCAGGGGCTAAATCTATTGACAGAGCCCTCATATAGAGAGATTTTGGTTTCTGATCCTGTGGCCCTAGCTAGACA
>NW_022196905.1:15935734-15943833 GCF_008632895.1 Mastomys coucha
TCTCTTGCCTGTGCCCAGTTACTTGGTCTTCATTTTTTCGTTCCTTTCTTTTGTTCTGTAAGCTGGAGAGATTTTTCTTGCCCGTTTTATATGGGTTTTTCTTTTTGCCTTTTCTACATGTTTTGAACGTGTCTTTTCGTTTGCTTCAGAAATCTGCTTTTCCCGACAAAGCAGAAGGTGGGTCAGGCAACTCCCAAGATGCCTGGACCCTGCTAAATGACCAGCTTCTCAAGAAAAACCTGCTTATCCCGATTCCAACAGTAAAGCTCCCCTGGAGCAAAGCTTTCGTGACTGGTTCAATGCTTGCTAGAACAGGCATTTCCCGAGAATGCCTGGCTCGCACTTAGCCTCCAGACTTTCAAAGGTTAATTCAGTTTCCAGAGGCTTCAAAGAACTGATTTGCATCATCCTGAGACCATCTCCTAGCAACCAACTCAGACCTCAGAGTGCAGGCAAACAAAAGGACTGATCCCAGCTACCCTCCCCCAAGCATCAAGATGTTGGAGTTTTCTGCTTTCAGAAGAATCATAACAACTTCCGGACTTTGCAGGTTTCATGGACATATCTTGGAATTTCTGTGTGGAAGGATGGTGCAAGGGGAATCTAGTCCACTGATTATGAAGTCTACCCAGACAGAGGCACATACCTAGTGGCTGTATCTCTGCCAGAGACACGCTTTTGCCTAGTATGCTTGGCCCATTGAGTCAGGAAGGACGGAGTCAGTGTAAACTTCAGATCCCTAGTTAACGCACCGCTATGATTCCCATACAGTATATGTGCCGAGCTAAAATTGCCTTGATCCTGCCTCTTGCTTTGATATTAATATGAGGTGAACTGTGGACTCCTTCCCCCCCCCTTGTTGCTTGGGAGTGACTTGGTTCTGTAAAGCAGCCCCGACAGGCTGCAAGCTGGAGTTGAGCACCTGCTGTGTGGAGTCCTGACTGCTGCTCCTTAGATCAAAGACTTAGCAGGTCTCATGCTTATGTTAAAGGTTTACCGGATCTTCCTTTCAAGATCTCCTTCTGGTCTGGTGTTAATGAATTTTCTCCTGTTTATGTTAAGATGAGCAAGTTTCGAATTCCTCTGGGTCTGGTTCCTAGCATAACTATAAATACTGAGTGAATTTCAGTAAAGCTCTCTCTTATCACTTCTACCTGGCGTCTGTGTCCTTCCTTGTTAACCGTTGTCTTCCCAGGACCCAATTAACCCAGTTGGTATATTTACCCACGGAGGAAGAGAGACTGCGAGCCGGTCCCCTTCAGTTTTCTGTTGCCTCTCTGAATTTCCATACAGTGTGATATCTGTGTTTACTGGCCTGCTCAGTCAGTGAGTCCACAGGGAATGTCTGCTGGTATGAGAATTTGGGATACAAGAACAACTTGATGCGGTGTCCATTGGTTAGAAGGGTATTGTCTGTGGGTTTCACAGGGGATGTGAGCATTAGGGATGGGAGACTGTTGCTGATGGCCTGATTATACACAAGAATGAGGTATTGTGTCTAGAGGAAGGCACAGAGAGAGAGAGGAGGGAGGAAGAAGTAAAGGAAGAGGGAGAAGGAGGAGAGGGAGAGTTAGAGAGAGGGAGAGGAGGGAAAAGGGGAGGGGGAGGGGAAAAGGAAAAGGAGAGGGGGAGGGAGGGGGAGGGAGAATAGGAGGGAGGGGGAAGAGAGGAGAGAGAGGGGGAGGGAGAGGGGGAGAGTGACTGTTCTGGGGCAGCCAACCTAGTTTTCTATCAGGTCTAGTTTGTAGTTCAGCAGGAGGTGCCTGCTAGAGTTGAGACCTGGGATTCATCAATAAGTGGAGAAGAGAGGTTATAAGGAGATGGGGACCTAAAGGAGGTTTGGACTGAGCAGGAGAGGGAGAAGGCAGACAGTAATCTGTTCCATCACTTAAGATGAGATTCTGTTTGGAGGCTCTTTATTTGACTATGCTGGTCTATAAAATTCATCATTATGATAATGCCCTGATCATTCAAAACTTACTACAAATACTGAAAATTGGATACTGTATATCGTAATTTTTTTTGAAAAATATTTGTCTTCATTGCATTTCATTTTCAAATAACTTTGTAATTCTTTTAAAATCAGAAAAATTTTTAAGAAATTTTGATTTTGATTGAATTGAGTATGAAAATAAGTTTGGGAAAAGTCAGATATTTATTGTAAGTATATAAATGGAAGAAAAATATCAAAAATATTTTCTGCTCTACTATTTCACATCTAATAATCATAATATTTTCAGAACATATAGAAACTAAATATTTGTTGTTACTCTTCATATCAAACTACTCTCTAGTGATTATCCTTGCACAACCTATTACCTGACTCATTTCTCACACTGTCTGGTTCTAGGTTACTCTAGACAACATGACGTAAGGTTTCTGTCTCACAAATGTGTCATCAGGTGATAGTACAAGACCCAGGTTATGGCCTGTGTTTGTGACCACAAAATTTAAAATAATAATTTCTACCATGTTTTTTATTCTGATTAATTTTCTAGAAGATCCTAAAGAACATATAAAAACACTCATGTTCACACACTTATTTTGATGGCTACTACAGTGACTGCAGACAGGCAGACTGAAGGAATGAATATGGAAAAGAGGTAAGAATAGGGAAGGAGCTTTCTATGTTCTTCTTGCTACTGGTTTATACCTCATTTTTTCTCAGCGACCTAGAAATCTATAAAGCCTATTGTTCTAGTGTTTTGTTTGTCTGTTTGTTTGTTTTGTTTTGGGACTTCATTACATAGTCATTTTTGAACATTCATGATCAGCTCAAACATTAGTCATTAACTATTCTGAAGAGATCAGAAATTGGACAGGAAGGTCTAAACTCTGACATTATGCTTAGTTTTACTAAACACTAACAATTTCTCTGAGGACATGCAAAGGCTTGAAAATTAACAGAGCATCAAAGATGCCTGTATAATTCATGAAATTACAAAGAGCTTTCAAACTCTGAGTTCAGAAGTGAAATAAAATAACAAATATTACAACAAAATTCTTCTCGTCATTTATCCCATTACATTCTAGGAATTAATGTCAAGAACCAGAAGCTAGACTCATATAGATGTTGCTGTGTATTTTAGACTAGGTTTAACAATAATTTTGACTGGCATTATACATATATGGCAAATCCATTATTGTAGATATATTTTTGTGAAAGTGTTTCCATCATTTTTACATTTGAGTTATTTTTTTACATCTCATATTTTTACAGTTTGAAATCTATGTGTATAATTTAATTTTGTCCTAATGTTGAGACACATTTTGCAACTTCCTTATGTGTTTAAGAACAATTTGTTTTGACATCAGACAATTTGAATATTCTGCACTTGAGATTTCTGCACTTTTGTTTTTCTTTTTCATTCTTTCTTTATTTTTGTCTAGCAAGAGGTTGATTTACTGAGACTTTTTGTCTTAGGATGACTAAGCTAATTTTGTTCTACTGATAAAATATAGTGTTGCCTGGGGTGGAAAAAAAATGCTTGCTGTGCAAGCATGAAGATCTGAGTTGAATTAATAGAATTTACACAAAGGCCAGGTACTGAATGCACCTCCAACAAAATCTGGGAGTTGGTGACACTGGCCATGTGACTTTGATCAGCAACAATTCAGCAAATCAATGAGTTGCATATAATAAGCAATATATATATATATATATATATATAAATTACTTATTAGAGAGTTGATTCTAACATGTCAAACAGAGGAAGTTTTCACTTTCACATTTTGCAGCCCATCTTTTCTAATCTTTGGAGATTGCCAGCTGACATAGTGATGCATTTTATTTATTTACAAACATTTTGGTGGAAGCCTGTAGAAAGCTTTTGAAGTTGTTCTATTCAGGCTTCCATTCTTTCACATTCTACTCAAAATTTCTTCAGAATCTCTTATTTCATAGTCTGACATCATTGTAGCATTTATTCTCTGCTTAGAAAGAATGCTGACACAATGTAGAGAGCTGGTATGTGGAGATTTTTACTTCTCTGGAAGGATTGTGCTTCTTGTACAATGGGGCAGAATCACTCATACTGTTTGTTGATGAGAGGTTGCACATGTGTTCTGATCATGTTGTACTTCAAGTTTCAAACTGCAAGCCTCTCACTTAGATCAAGCCACTGTCACTTTTTGCTTTCCACATTCTCATTGTCTGAGCTAAAGTCTTATGGTTATTATCATCAGTTGTTCTGTATATTTGAAAGATACCCAAATTCTATTTACTTCTTAGTTTACTTGTTCCAGCTAATAATACATATCTGGTAAATGATTGTTCATTGAAAAATTAAAACATAACATCTGTCTTTAATATTTTCTGTTGTTTTTCTTCTTAAAATGATGAGAAATATGAAAATCAGTAATTTCTGTATAAAAAAAAAACAGATATGATACTGGCCTATGAGAATACAACCTGAGCTCTGTCACTTCACTGCTCTCAAGCTGGGAGAAATGTCTCTACATTTCGATAGGATGATGATGAGCATATGACTATTTCAAACAGTAAGAGTTTGTAAATCAAACATACTCGTATCCAGAAAGGTGTAATGAACATGTGTTTTAAAATAAATTTACTACTACTATTGCCAATACTTAAATTCTATTTTTTTATTATTTTAATTATGTAATTGGTCAGTCATCAAACTTTTTATACATTTTGAAATTATATTTTGCACAAAAATATTACAGATCATTATGAAACATAGTTCTGTATTCATCATATATAAAATCTGTTTGTTATTGTTGCTAATAACTGGATAATTATTCTGTAAGCACTGCTTTTTCTTCATATGCCCTTATTTTACTAATTCTAAAATTGAACATTTCATTGTTGAGTCCTGATTTACTGAAAATTGCAATGTTTAATTGGCCTGTATGCACAGTCAAGAGTTTGACAAACGATGGCTATCCACTAACATAATTAAACAAACAATATCATCATACTCTTTAAAAATATTCTTTATCATGATTTTAGGTTTAATTGCAAATAGGTCATTAGCAGTGTGTGTGTTAGCTAAATAAAGGAGCCTCCAAATAGTGTTCAGAGAATGATGAAAACACAAACACATTAGTGCATAATCATATAAATAAGAAGGTAAAAGTAATTATTATTTTGAGTTTTTATTCTTTGAGATACAAATGAATATTATTTGAACATTTTTGTTGTTTGTAAATATCTTCCTGTTATTTTAAAATTAGAATATCCAAATATTCCTAACAGAGCACAAGGATATACAAGAAAGAAAAACATAGAAAATAACAAAATTTCCTATCAGTACTTTTCCAAGCAATCACTTCATCGTACAAAGTGCAAAAATGAAGACAATTTTGTAGTGCTATGCTAACAAACAAGTGAATGTATCATTTAGACTGCTTTTGATAAAAAATAAACTTACAGTGAAAAATAAAGTGTTATATTCTATCAGTGAAGTGAAACTTATCTGTAATGTTATGTTTTGGTGCTGCCTTGAATCACGTCCAAATTTGACACTAGTAACTGCCCACTGCTGCATACTAAGCTTCTCTGGAGGTGCTAAAGATGTTTTCCCTATACTCACAAATGGAAAATAATCCAAAACAAAGGCCACTGTCTCCTCCTAGAAAGGATTCCAGAGATTTCTGGAGAAAGAGGAAATAGTAATTATGGAGCATACTCATACCTACCCACTTTCTACTGCTTTTGCCTTATTTTTCTTGGTTGATTTTTTTTAATTAGGGCCATTTATGTTTGGGGGAATATATTCCAAGATTGAAAGCTATAACATCACTGAAAGTCATTTTTCCTTGTGACTTTCCTGAGTGGACCAAAGTAACCACCACTTTACATATTCATGAACATTTATACTTTAGTGATATTAAATATTTCTAAAAGTTTAAAACCAATTGTACTATTTATCCTATCTACCCTTACACACATAAGCTTGTAACAAAATGTTAATTTGAATAAAATATTCAGGTAGTATTTTGGAAGGCAGAAAATATATCTACTTTTTCATAAAATCCTTTACAAATATCTTAGGATATTATACAAATATTTTTTCTTTCCATAACAGAAGTAAAGTCCTCAAGGAGGAAAGAACCTCAACTAAGAAAAATGACTTTATCCTATTGGTCTCTAACATATTTTCATTATTAATGATTGAAGCTGGATGGCACAGCTCACTATGTAGTCCTGGGTAAAGAGACTGAGTAAGCCTAGCAGGGTAAGACAATAAGTACTATATTACTCTATGGTCTCTGATTCAATTCCCATGTTCAGGTTCTGACCTAAGTTCTCTTCATGATGAACTATAAGCTATGTGATGATATAAACTCCTTCCTTCCCAAGTTGTTTTTGGTAATGGAGTTCATTGTAGTAATAGAATCAATTCAGGAAACAAATAAGTTCCAGAAAGTGGGCTGTTTCTGTGACAGTCCTGACCACCTCATTTCTGGGAGGATAGAGGACATGTTTAGTCCTCTTAGTAAATTGAGTTAAAGTAGCTTTGAGTATTCATAAGTTAACTGTGAGACCTTGGACGATTAACATGTTGGAAAAATTCAGATAATAGAGGCCTGGCATATAAAATTTCAGAGGGAAGTAAACACTCTCTCAGCACCATTATTATGATATAGTTGAATTAAGACTCTTGGGTTTCTGGTCAGTAGGTGCTGAATAATCAACTGAGATTAACAAAGGATCAGCATTACTGGCGGGAATCCCTTTTATTTTTTGGGATAACTGATGCTAGTTAGTGTGGCTCAAAAACCAACTATAATTAACTAGACCTCAGCATTACTGAAGCAAAATACTTGACAAACACTTCCTCGGGGTCAGCATAGAGAAGCTGTGGTTCAGAGGAAGTCAAGGCTGCTTTTCAAGCTAACAGATATACTTAGTTATTTGTAAGATACTTCTACTTGGTATTAATTTAAAGTGATAATGATTCAAAGAAAGTAGCCATGGCTTGAACTCAAGTGAGACCAAAAATGGGCATTGGTGAAGGTGAAATCTCAGTTTCAATAGCAATTATAGCATATGCCCATCAAGAACAGCAGTAGATGTGGAGGGGAACCAGCCCCAGTCTGTAAGATAAGCAAGAGTTGCTGAGGATGACAGACCTGGAGATAGGGGTCCCAAAACATCAGGTAGTGAGTTGTTGGCTTTATTTTGATCAGATTGTATATGTGCCCTGGTTCTTACTTTTTGATAAAGAATATGTATGTTACTTCAAACTTTACAGAAACCATGGTTGAGATACTTGGGACTTGTAAAAAGACATTTGAGAGGAGAGCCAATTCAGAAAACTGGCTCCAGCAGACTACTGTGCAAGACAGTTTGTAGAGCATTTTCTTGAGTAAGATTTGTTGAACAAGGGTCTAGCCTACTGTGGTTAATGACACTCTAACCTGAAGATTAGTCCAGGAAGATACAGGAATGATTACCAAACATGAGATTGGAGAATAAGTCAAGCTTTCTTCTATTGTTTCTGCCTCTGAGCCTACTTAAATTCTTGCCATGACTTCCCTCAGTGATTAAGTGTTATCAGGATGTATAAGACAAATATGCCCTTTTCTCCCTAAGATGCTATTGTTCATGTTGTTTATCACAGCAGTATATAGCAAACTATGACAGAGATATTAATTACAATTATGAGTTTCAGCATAAAATTTCCATAAAAATTTCCATAAATATACATAACACACTTTGATTATATTCATTCACCAATTTAAAATATGTTACTCATCTCAAGAGAACTAAAGGCAAAGAATGAAACAAAAACATAACCTGGTGTAGTAGGTTCTCCTCTACTCTTCTATAATGAGCACCCCACAATGCAAAAGCTGTAGAGTGGATAGATGTCAATTGGGAAGAAAACGAGACTATGTTTAGTCATTAAACCAGGTCAGAATTTCACAGCACAAAAACAACAAAGCAGGAGGTTAGATTGTTGAATTTGAGAGAACTGACAAAGATATAAATGAAAATGATCATTTGGAAAATGATCATTGGAACTTTGTAAGACTGAATAAAAAATTTACAGAAACTACACAATAAGAGAGCACATTAAGCCAGAGACCCGGGCAGGATCCCCTGTTGTCTCTCGGGTGAGGTTCTGAGA
>NW_022196905.1:15953323-15980514 GCF_008632895.1 Mastomys coucha
ATATTATAATATAATATATATATTTTATATATATATATTGATTTAAATTTAAAAGTCACAACAAAAGATAAATAAATTTGATTAGAAATACTTTTACAGAATTTTTGTCTCATTAATTTTTTTTTTTTGGAATATGAAGAAGAAATACAAGACAACAAACAAACAAACAAAAAACCCAAAAACCAAAAAACAGAGAATGATGATGATGGTGTCTTTGAATTAGACCAGTCACAAACTTACAATCAGAATTCATGGTCAAGGTTTTAAGCATTATGATATGTATTTAGGGAGTTTGGAGTCTAATTGTCTTTCTATGTCTTCTATTTCTTCCTCAGGATATCCATATAACACTGAACACCAGACTGCAAGGGTAATGTGGTGTGGCTTTTTTTCTGAATCCTAGTCGGGACTGAGTGGGGGCTTCTCTGAAGATCTTAGTGTTACAGTTCTTTTCAGTAAAGGATTTCAACTACAGTCTTCAATGAAACAGCTCTCTGAGACAATCTTAACTTGTATGGATATCTTTATTTTGATTGGGCTTGTATGAATACACATTTGTGAACGAGGGGTATTATATTGATCTTGGAGAGTGGGAAGGAGTTTTCAGGGTAAATGAAAATCATTGGTTAAAGTTTGCACAGAGCTCAGAGAAGCTGTCTAGACATGTTAGAATTTGACCTTAATTCACAGGGTTTCCCCACAAGTCTCTATTATAACTCATATACTACATTTTGAAATAGATGGTGATATAATTTAAACAACTAGAAAACAATGAGAAAGTACAACTTTATAAATACTCATAGTTGATCTTTATTTGGAATGTGTTATGTAAAATGAGACCATTATCTAAAACCACAACCAATTAAAATGCAAAGCTCTGGAGTTCAATCCCACCTGATACATCTACAACAAAATCCCTGTATCCAAGGAAGCACCAAGGAAAACAGGATATAAAAAGATAGAGCAGTGATTCTTAACCCCCTTTGGGGGTTCATGACCCATTCACAAAGATTGCTTAGAATCATCCTGAATATCAGAAATTTATAGTTATTCACAACAAAATTATTTATGATTAGCAAGGATAGGATTTTATGGATAGATGTCACTGCAAAATGAGAAAGTATATTAAAGAGTTGCAGAGTTAGGAATGTTGAGGATCACTGAACTAAAAGAATAGAGATTTTTGTTGTAAGATATCTCCTAGAGATGTTTGATGCTACACATGTGAAATCTTACCAACATGGCTGCCTAAGCATGAGCTAGGTATGTATACCAATAGACATCCTAACATGGAAGAAGGAAAGATCAACAGGCCTCAACCCTATATAAAGAATGACTGAGAAATGCTGACAGTAGGAGCAGTACAACAAATAGTTCTTCAATACCAAATGGTCATTGTGAATATATACTCATAAAAGGAACAATATATGGACTGAGCAATTTGTATTTATATATTTAGGTATAACAACAGTTAAAGAAAAGAGCCTATGAGTCAGAAAGAATATATGTGTTGTTAACATATGCAATATTTTAGAAGAAGGAAAGGGAAGAGGAAATTATGAAATGATATAATAATGTTAAGAAATAAAATATGAAAAGCACTGCCAAGAAATAAATGAAGATTTGTAGGACTTCATTGAAAGGAACTCTTTATGTCTGTCCAATAAAAGCCTGTAGATCATATCATGGCATCATGTGTCCCACGTATTAGTTATAGAATACAGGATTGGGAATTCTTCCTGTTGGGTGTTGGCTATTTAAAACCTTTCAAAACCCCAGTTGGAATAGGATTGTTCACTCTGTACTACTATACAATGGGAGTACCTGGCTTGCTTTTTTGATTTTTACAAGGCCTCATGTTTAAAGGGTTAGACTTAAGTCTCTGAGGATATTTTGGACATGGAGTTTTGAATACTTTTAGAAGTATTGAGACTAGTATCATTTTGTATAGGTACTTTTTTTAATATTTTGAAACAAACCACTCCTCTCCCCTGGAATGAGGGGAGAGATGTTCACAAGACTCAAGAATTTAACAAAAATAAGAAGGCAGAGGATCTCAGACAGTACCAGGAATTATGATTAGAAACAAAAGGCAGTAAATATTGTGGTCTTTTTCTTCACATTGATTCTGTCTTTTTTCCATCTGGTACACAAGGGTTCTGCCAGCAACTTAAGAAAATGTTTGGTAACTTCAGTGAAGGAGATGTTGTAGAAATTGCCTTCCCTCTGCCACATGATAAGAGACAAATACCATATCCTCCAAGGATGTTTATTATATAGGCCATATTATAATTAATGTCAGTAACAAAACTGGCAACCTCTCATCATAAGATTTACATATAATGTATTATTGGATACATCATAGGATACATCAAAATAAATTTAAAATGAATAAAGTAACTATAAAGAGTGCTACCTACACAAATTCTAAAAGTGATTTTTTTTTTGCCTTCACAGAGTTTCTGAATGTCCAATGCTCAACAAATGCCCAGGAATATGCAATTTACTATACAGTGGAATTTACTGTGGAAGTAGAATATGAATGTCTCAGACTCATCTTTCTTTTATGATTTTTTCAGAAAAATTCAAAGTCCCAATAATGAACACCATATTGATCAAATGTTCCTGTAGTACATAGAATCTTACCCTAGACCACAGGAGACACTTTAAATATTGTACTCTGCGAATGATACTCTTTGAAAACCTAATTAATTCTAACATAGTCTAACATAAGCTTCCTGACCATTTAGTAGAAAACTTAGGATTACCAATGTACTTCCCTATTCTGTTGAAAACCAGTGGCAGAATTTGAAACCATTCAGAATAACTACTTACAACATGATAATATACAAGGGAAGTTACAGCAAAGAGAGCCATTGTGTTCTCCTCTTACTCATGTTTTCTTTGACATGGAGGGTCTTGATAGTTGGCCTACTAGTTAAGAGTTCATACTTTTTGGTCTTCCTACTTCTTGAGTTTCTTGTGGTTTATGGGTTGTTCTTCCTCTATTCCAAACTTCTGGGCTAATAACCACTTATCAGAGAGTGCATACCATGTGTGTTCTTTTGTGATTGGGTTACCTCACTCAGGATGATATTCTCCAGATCCATCCATTTCCCTAAGAATTTCATGAATTCATTGTTTTTATAGCTGAGTAGTACTCCATTGGGTAGATGTACCACAATTTCTGTATCCACCCCTCAAATTCGATTTTCAATAGGAGGAGAGGACCTTGGCCCTGTGAAGGTTCTGTGTCCCAGTGTAGGGGAATTCCAGGGCCAATAATTGGGAGAGGGTGGGGTGGCAGGCATGGGGCTTGTTCTTGTTTTTGTTTGTTTGTTTGTTTTTTGGAGGGGGAACTGGGAAAGGAGAAATTTACATGTAAATAAAGAAAATATAAAAAAAAAGAGTTCATACTTCTCTTATAGAGAGCTGGTATTCAGTTTCTAGCACCAACATTGGTTAAATCACAACAATCTTTAACTCCAGCATTATAAGATCATAGACCCCCTGACCTCTACAAACTGAACCACCAGCCAAAGGGCATACATAATATGGTCCTAGACTACTCCCACAGACATATAGCAGGTGTGCAGTTTGATTTTCATGTTGGTCCTGGAACAGCTGGAGCTATTACTCAGTGGCTACCTCTTTCAAAATGAAATGATGCTTAGCTTGAGGCTGACTTGAGAAGCACAGTGATATGTTCAGAAAGATCTACCATAGGTACACTCCAAGCAGTTTCTGGGCAGATGGGTTTAATACTGTGGTAGCATTTACCTTTGTTGTTTATGAATAGCACACACATCTCTGCTTCAACAATATACTCTTCAACAGTCAGCCTGTATGCTTTACCTAGGACATTCAGAGTTGTCAATTTTCCCACTCCATTAAGCCTTTCCTCCCCCAATCTGATGCCTTTTAAAATCTCCCTCTTTTCTTCAATACTACACACCAAAAGTTCTTTTGTGAAATAATCTTGTTTATTAATTATGTAGTCAGAATGATTAAAAATCTAGAATCCTAAAGATAGCTAAAACAAGGCACAAATGCAAGGTATAAAAGACAGAGTTTATATTTATTGATAAACATGATATAGAAGCAAGAATACACATATAGATGTGTACACAGAGCTCTTCTTTGACTTGTAGAGATGTGACCTGTTTCTTAAATACTGAAGGACAAAGAGGTTTTACAAGAATAGTCAGATCCATAGGAGAGTCAGAGAAATAGAAAGTGACAAACATGGACAAGCAGGCAAGGCAGGACCATGTGCCATCTGTAGCTTTAGCCAGTGGTAAAATCCTCTGTAGTCAGATCAGTTCCCAAGCCTGCTGTGTACATGCCAAAGGCCCTTGAGAAATACACCTCAGAACTGAGGGTCGGTAATCATCTCTAAAATAAAGAGACAACTTTGCATTTATTATAAGGTTTAAAGCCAAGAGATGCTCTAAAATAAGGAGTGTCTTCTCCTGAAGCTTGGAAGAAGCAACTGATGAAATGGCCCCAAAAACTGCTTTCCAAAGGTTAACTCAAGGTGTCAGGGTTATGCCAGAGGCTATGCCACAGGATACCCTCACCTAGAAAGGGTGGAATTCAGTGGAAATCAGATGCTATTCTTCTAGAGAGCAGTACAACTTGGCCATTCTGAACTTATAACAGGACTAGATTTCCAACATCTCATAGAAGAAGATTAAAGAACCATGAAGGGTAGACACAATCATGTATTCTGACTGGAGATACTTAAGGAAATTTATTCATGATCCATGTGTCTTTAATGCAAGTCTAGCAGAAACAGTTAATCTTAAGACTCTCTTTTTTCAGTTTCTTAACTCTCATCCTGCAAGGTTTGTGTGGAGGGATCTCCTTGTTATTTTAGGAAATATTTTCTTTCATGCCACAATGAGAGAATGTTATTGTGGGGTACATGGACCATGCTACCAGTGTTAAGTGGCATAGAACTGGGAAGGTGGAGCATTTTCAAAACCTAAAAAATCTCAAACTTGAGACCTGCAGGAGTCTGGCTAACTCCCTCCTTATTTCTATGCCTGCCTAAGTGCATGTAACCCAGAGACCCCAAAACAGGTTGCCACAAGTAGTCAACCGCATAGTAAAACACCTGGAATTGTTTCACATGCAAGTAGGACATCATTGTATCTTAGACTCAGCTAATAAAACATATTTACTCCCAAATTCCACCCCAATCCCAAGCTTTATATTGTCCCTGTCCACATGGAATAAAATGTGTTATTTCACCACTAACCATCTGAGACTCACTGTTTTACTGAGCTGTAACTATTGGGGAAAGTCTTTCTCCCCTTGATGTACTTGTAGTTGGACTCACATTCAGAACGATGTCTTCCAACAACACTAGTGCAGCTTCAAGGGGACACAGGACCCTGACCACCTGTCTCATGCCCATGGATTGCCCAAACCTTTTTATTCCTTTTCTAAGAGCAGTAACACTTTTGGCATTTCTAGCCAGACCTGAACCCTGTGGACCTTATTCATCCCAGACTCCTCTTCACCCTCCCTGGTCTGGAGAGGAGTAGCCTGGGGATCCAACCTGTTCTGGACTTTGCCCTGGCCTCTTCGAGCATATGTAGGATGGCTGAGCACCTAGGGAGTGTAGCAGGAACACTGGAGCCACCTCTATGTAAATGATGAGGCCTTGTAGCTAGAAAAGCATCTCCTGCAAGAAGACCTAATTAGGGACTGCCTGAGAGACCAGGAATTGTTGGTGGAAATAATACCAGCCAGTCAGGATCTGCTGTTTATAAAAGATGCTTTCTTGGGTGGGCTCAGGTGGAGGGTATTAAAGGAGCTTACTGCAGTGTTCAGAGAGCTTGCTGCAGCTTTTCTCATCTGCTCTAAAAGTGGAGCCTGTGTCTCTGATTCTGTGCCAACTCACGCAAGGGCAGGTAGGGTCAGGTGTTGAGTAGTCCAAGGCATAGATAACAAGGGAGGAGAGACAGAACCCGGAACAACAAATCACTGGAATTTGTAGTGTGAGAAGGTCTTCATGTGCTGACATTTAGTGGTTTGCAAGATCTTCAGGCCTCAAAGTAGCTCTAATATACAAACGGGAGATTTCACTTTATTTTTCACTTCTTCAGACATAACTTGAAGAACACCAGCCCTTTACATGCCAGAAAAGTTATCTGTTTCAAGAGACTTAGAAAGAAATTCTGCAAATTAATGTGAAAAATTCACCTACCTCAGCTTCTTCCTGTAAGAATGGATACATCTTGTCTGCTGAAATATTTAAAAATTTTGTCAGTTTTTTTAGCTCATGGAAATACAGAAGAACTGCATAAATATATTCCTATAAGATTAAATGTCCAGTTTTGCAGGTGGATTGTTTCGTACTTCTCTATCAATATTTCAACAAAGTATTCTGGTTGAGTCACTAATTGGTTTTATAGGAGATACTCAGGATATTAAAATATATTATAATAGTAAAATTGTGAAACATTTGCTAAAGCTACATGATATCATTTATGATTTTAAATTGATAGTCAAAGGAAAGATTAAAAAAATATGTCCATGTAACTACATCCACACACATAAAATTTTAAAATCCATCTTTCCTAAGAAGGTAGAAACAAGTGAAATTGCTTTGAGACTTGCTATAAGCAAGTCTCAAGAATTTAAACGGAGATAATGTAACTACAAAACAAGGAACCAACAAGGTATGGAAAGTCTGGTGCAGAACAGAGTGCACATTTGGGCATCATTTCAATGAATTAAATAAGAAAAACAAAACAAATAAAACATTAGCTCTTCTTTACTTTCTTTTTTTGTGAACTAATCATAAAATGAACTTGTAAGACAAACATTTAAGTCAAAATCAAGAGTTGACAAAAAGCCATGGGAAAAAATATGGATCATGAGAACTAAAAAGTTTCTGCTATCATGGTAGGCAGAATAATGACTGCCTTGAATGCACCATAACCCAGAAAAACTGACTATCCCTTGTTCTGTGGCATAATGGATGTCACAGATTTACTTTAAGCTCCAGAACTTCAAACTTCGAGAAATTTCATGGAATGTCCAAATATTCAATCAAATGGCATTCATCCTTTGAAACAAAAGACTTTTCAACTATTTTGAAAAGCTCTGTTTGCTGTTTTCAACTATAGCTGGTCCATGTGTAATGTAACTCAATGTCATCCCTCTGGTCTATGACTGTCGGCAATGCCCAATTTCCCAATTTTTCTCTCCTTTCTGGGTATTCCCGGAGCCCTGGTTAAAAACATCAAACTCAAAATTCATTTTATTTTATTTTTCAGATACATTTTGTTGACTTCAGTAAATCATGAATGATATTAAATATGTTTTCTATGAGTGATACATGCCTGTGGCTTTAGCTATGCTGATTTCTCAAGTTGGCTTTGTTACATACTGCCCAAATGTACTGAAACATCACAATAAACTCCATAAAATGGAACAACTATAAAAACTACTAATAATTTAGAAAACTAGTTTTAAAATGATAACTTTTTTCACTTAAAGTTAAAAAATATTCCTTCAAGAAAATAATCAGAAATAACACTTCAGGAATGAGATTTGTCAAATTTGTAATCACTGGCTCAGAGAGCCAGGGATCATGTGAGAGAGCTGTATAGAGTGAGTTGATGTTCTTAGGAACAGTCTGTAGAGAAGCAGGGACCTCAAGACTAACAGCCAAAGATCTGGAATCTCCCAGAGATTGCAAAGAGAATTTATCACACATGCTCCACCTAGGAATCAGAGTGATCTCTATCCTGATTTCAGCTTTGTGTGTACTGAAAGCCACTAAAACTATTGAGTCTTGTTATGAAAGCACATCTTGAAACTTTGTGTGATGCATTCTTGTTGTCCAAAATTTAGAATCATCTCTATCCTGATTTCAGATTTGTGTGTACAGAGAGCAACTAAAACTACTGAGTCCTTTTACGAAAGCAAATCTTGAAACTTTGTGTGGTGTGCTCTTGTTGTCCAAAATTAATATCATATTTTATTACAATTCATTAATTTAATATTACCCTATTTGCTTTTTTTGTCTTTTTCAGTTATGTTACTTGCTATGAGAATATTAAATCCAGTTCTATTTTTCTATATTAGAACTGCTATTTTTATCATGCCTCCCTGTATTACCTGGATTTACTTTGAAGATGTTAAGGATTAATGTACAGGAAATTACTTGGACTTGTAATTCTACAATTTAAATAAGTACAATTTCAAGTACTGTACTGAAAATGAAGATTCCTTTGTTATTCTTTAATATAAATTATATAGTTATATGATTGTATGTATGTGTCCTTAAACTTAATGGCCTGTAAAATGCTTACTTGTTTCTGTGTAAAACTAAAGCATCTAGAGATAAATGTCTTGTTTAGATGTCATAATTTCAGTTCAATTAATGCTTTTATAACAGTGATGATAATCACAACATTAATTGTAACTATAATGATCCCTCTCACATTTGTCTGAGCAGTCACAATCATCATTACAATCTTATGGATTTGGAAGCTGAGGCACTGAGAAAGATTAGTAAATGAACATAATTTCTAAATACAGTAGCATTTAGGAACAATTTGTAACCACAATTGGATGACCTAATGATCAGAGTAACCTTTCTGATAAACATAGATCTTGGTAGACCTGAGAATATAGTGAAAGTCATGCTATATTTTTTTCAGTGTGAATTGTTTCTGTATACTAAATTACATAAAAAATATTAGGTCCCAATGTTGTCTGATATCACAGAATAACATGGGTAGGAAACATGAAAATATACCTTCTTCTGGAATGCCATGTTGGTCAAAGAAAACAATGATAACCAAGAAAGCTATAATAGTATAAATACCTGCTTAGGGTTCTTCAGGTTGCCAGAGTTCAATGATGAAATAACCATGCTAAAAAGGGTACCTCTTAGAAAAACACTTAAGTCACATTTTACATTTAAACTTTGTCCAGACTTGGGATAGCAAAGTGGACTCATCAGCTAAAACCTTTTACTGTTCTTCCAGGAAACCAGAATTTGTTCCCAGTACCCATGTTGAGTGACTCACAACCACATGTAGTTACAATTGCAGGAGATCATACACTCCCATCTGTCTGGCCTTTGTGGGTACCCATACGCAGGTACAATGCTCTATACATACATATATATAATGAAAATAAAACAACTTTAGAAGAATATATCAAGCCTAATAGTTGTGTATAGCATTAGCTTACCTACTTGAACACTATGGCTTACTAAGTATTGCCATAGTTACTTCCTCTTCTGATTATCTCTCCTGCTTTTTATATTGGGAATGTTCCCTTTAGTCTATGCTTGGTGACTTCAGGCCACTAACACATGCCCATCATGACTGTCTGAGTCTGAGTAGTTATCTCAATTAAGAAGCAGCCAGTGTTGAAATTGTAGACAGAATTGCATGCCTTTGGCTTTATGAACAAAAGGTCTACTGCTGTAGTGAAGCAAATTGAAAAAAGAAGACAGCTAATAAAGTTTACTTCAGGTGAGGTAATACATTCAGCAAATTTCAACCTTTTAAATTCTACAATAAATTTTGTTATTAGATTTTGAAATTTATGTTCAGATAAAACAGAGAAACATTTATTGAATATGTTCTAAGTACAATCCATTATGCAAAATCCATTGTTACAAAGTTACTTGCATATTAGAGTCAAAACAATTTTCAGTAGCTAAATGCTACAGTCTATTTCAGTTTAAGATGTCAAATAATGGTAAAAAGTCAAACAAGCAAACAAACAAAATACATCATTTTGGCAATTGTATTAGAGCACACAACACAATTCAAGTAATTCACTCGCCAATATTGCTTATGTGCAAGGTTATTTTTTAGGAACTATGTGTTTAAACATCATATTTCCTGCCTAGAAAGTAGACATAATCAAAGTAGTGTTTCTATACTCCTGATTTTATCTTTATTAAGATTAATGGGTTTTATGCAAACAGAAATCAGATTCATTATTCTTTTAGGAATTGATTTTATCTTAGAAGAAAAATAGCTCCTTTAATGAATATGCTATCATATAACTTTCTTTCACAAAATGTGTTTTATCTCTAAATATTTAACATTTACTGTTCTGAAATAACAGATGACCATCTCTATTTATGCTCTAGGGTTACTATTAGGAATAATACCTTGTTTGGGTAGAAAGTTGGCATCAATACCTTCCTGAAAACTAGGTGAAGAGAACATTTCTCTAGGAGTCATTAAAATCTCTATTAGGTAACAAAAATCAATTATCTGAACTGACGTATAGATTTAATTTTTAAACCTGATTTTGTGAAGGAATCAGAAGTTCTAGAAAAAAATTGAAATTTAAGAACTAGGTAATTCCACATTTTCTATGTAAATTTGTGTCCTTTCCACTTAAATTGATCTGAATTTATTAGATAAGTATGTGTTCTAAAACTCTGGATAGTAAAATTATTTATAAATAAATTACTGGAATATAATATCACTAAAATATAAAGAATAAAAATGAAAAATTACAAAATTAAAATGATGTGGTGATCATGTTTTGATTTTCGAAAAACTATGGTTAAAAAAATGAGGGGATATGTAGATGTAAACTAATACTAAATGCATTTGTAAAGCTATATGGAATCATAGTACTATAGACACTTTCTAAAATGCAGGCCTGTACAGGTTCAAGTCAGACAAAATCTCAGCCACATAAAAGAAAATAAACACAAATTCCCAACTCTAATCAAGAAGTTATTTGAAATTGATACCTCCTCAAAAAAAGGAAAATCATTCTCCCCCTGAGCCTCCCGGTGGAGTAACACTGGGTTTGTCAACCTGAGCAGGCTTCATACTGAGAAGTAATTGTGAATGTGTCACTGTTTTTTTCTTTGTTGGTTATCATTTTCAGACTTTTATAGAAAGAGGGAGGAAGAGAAATAACATAAAATCTGATGGGTAAGGAGGTGGGGAGGACCTGGAAAGAATTAGGGTAGAGAAAGATTATGATAAAATATGTACAAATTAAATATAAAAGAAATATATTGGACAACAAAAATAGTGATAACATTTGTTACTTGTTTATTCATAATTTCAGATCTTTTAAGTGGCCCAGATTTTAGTATTACCATGCCAAATGATACATAATATACATACAAAATAATATATAATATCTTTATTCATCTTGTAAAATTGACAATTTACCGTGTTTATTGTTCTTCCTACTACTCTTGGGCTCATTGATTTCTTCTTTGGCTTACTTTATGCATGAACCACCACGTAGGGAAAAGTAATAAAGACAAAGCTTCAGTTCTCATCCAACAAGACACGGAGCCAGTTCAGGATCACCAATTACTTTATTCCCTTTCTTCCTCCTCAGGTTTTCTGCTGACATAAGCTTAGTTATTTCACTCTCATTAAAATTCTGTACCACACATTCATGGCCTGTATTCCATGGAACTGTTCGCTCTTGCAACTATTTCTGCCTATCAATATTCTTCAGATTTCTTACTTATCTTCTTTCACAATCTTCTCCTTGCTGTGACTATTTTAGTGCATTAAGAGTGTGTATAATTTAAGATATTCCAGCATGAACTACTGACTATTTTTTCCTTGTGTTAAATATTCCATTCAGACATTTCCTAACAGTCCACAGTTTTTTATATAGCTGTATTTAATCCTTAACTTTTGACTTAATTGCTTCTGGCTGTTGTGAATCAATTGAATCCTACAGTGTATCTTTTCTACATGCAAAGCCTCTCAGGAAATATCCTTCACTTCGCCTTCTGGTTCCCACCTGTAGTGGCTGGGAGCAGAGCCGCAGAGCAGTACCTAATCCCACACATCTCACATCCCAGTTGCTGCTCAAATCTCCATGTATTCAGACACAGCCAGCTCCACAAGTAAGACCTTAAATCCCACCCCAAGACTTGGTGTTCTGGGACCACCCTTGTGCCTTCTGTCACCTGTTAAAGCCAGGAGCAGAGCCCTGACACAGACCAAGCCAACATAGCCCACACCTCAGTTGCAGGTCAACTCCTCAGGATTGTCAAATCATAGGATCACAGAAAGGAAAGGCTCCAGTCAAAGACAGGGAGGCCAGAAAACACCAGAGATAACCAGATGGTGAAATGCAAGCAAAAGAACATAAGTGACAGAAATCAATTTGACTTGGCAAAATCAGATCTCAGTTCTCTCACCACAGCAAGTGTTGGATACCCCAACACACTCTTAAAATAAACTTTAAATCTAAAGTGTCATTTGATGAAAATGAGAGAGGAATGTAAGAAGGCTATAAAAAACTCCCTTAAAGAAATACAGGAGAACACAAGGAAACAAATAGAAGTCCTTAAAGAGAAAACACAGATCCCTTAAAGAAATACAGGAGAACACAATCAAACAGGTGAAGGAATTGAACAAATCCATCCAAGATCTAAACATGGAAATAGAATCATAAAGAAAACTCAAAGAGAGAGAGAGACATGGAGAGGGAAAACCTAGGAAAGAGAACAGGAGTCACAGATGCAAGCCTCAGCTAGAGAATACAAAAGATAGAAGAATGAATCTTTCAGCAGCAGAATATACAATATAAGACATCAATACAACAGCCAAGGAAAACCAAAAGGCAAAAAGCTCCTGTCTCAAAACAATAAGAAATCCAGAACACAATGAAAATATGGAACCTGAGGATAAAAGATATAGAAGAGAGAATACTTTCCAACTCCATAGGCCAGCAAATATCTTCAACAAAATTATAGAAGAAAATTTTCCTAACCTAAAGAAAGAAATGCCCATATACATTATACAAGGAGCTTATAGGGCACCAAACAGATGGGACCAGAAAAGAAATTCCTCTCATCATACAGTTATCAGAACACCAAATGCACAGAAAAAAAATATTGAAAGCAATAAGGGAAAAATGTCATTTAAAATATAATAGGAGACCTATCAGAATTACACTAGACTCTCCTCAACATAGATTATAAAAGCTAGAAGGTCCTGGGAAGATGTCATAAGACCCTAAGAGAACACGAATGCCAGCCCAGACTACATTACCCAGCAAAACTTGCAATTTCCATAAATGGAAAAACCAAAGTATTCCAAGACAAACCAGAATTTAAGTAATATATTTACAATAATCCAGCCATACTGTGGATAATAGAAGGAAAAGTCAACACAAGGACTGAAACTACACCCAAGAAAAAGCAAAAAATTAATCTTTTCACAACAAAGCAAAAGAAGAGAAACACAAATATATTCCCAACTCTAACAACAAAAATAACTGGAACCAATGACCATTTGTCCCTAATATCTCTTAACATCAGTGGACTCAATTGTCCAATAAAAAGACATAGGGTAATAGACTGGATACATACACATGATCCAGCTTTTTGCTGCATACAGGAAACATATATCAGAGAAAAAGACAGTCATTTCCTCAGAGTAAAAGGATTGGAAAAATTTCAAACAAATGGTCCCAAGAAAAAAGGTGGAGTTGCCATTCTAATATCCAACAAAATAGACTTTCAACCAAAAGCTATCTAGAAAGATTGGGAAGAACAACATACTTACCAAAGGAAAAATCCACCAGGATGAACTGTCAGTGCTGAACATCTATGCCCCAAATACAAGGACACCCCCATTTATAAAAGAAACATTAGTAAATCTCAAAATACACATTGAACCACACATGATAATAGTAGGAGATTTCAATACCCCACTCTCACTAATGGACAAAAACAAAATAGACAGAGATATAGTGAAACTAAAAGAAGTTATAAACCAAATGGATTTAAGATATATCTATAGGACATTTCACCCCAAAACAAAAGAATATAATTATTTCTCAGGACCTCATGGTACCTTCTCAAAAATCATCCATATACCTGGATACAAAATAAAAAATTAAAAAAAATAAAAAATTCAACAGATATATGAACATTGAATAAATCTCATGTATTCTATCAGACTGCCATGGACTAAGGCTGGTCTTCAATAGCACGAAAACAAACAACAGAAAGCCCACACACATCTGGAAGCTGAACAACTATCTACTCAATTATAATCGGTCAGGGAAGAAATAAAGAAATAAATTAAAAACTTTTTAGAATTCAATGAAAAGGAAGGCACAATATATCCAAATTCAAGGGACAAAATGAAAGCAGTGCTACAAGAGAAACTCATAGAACTAAGTGCCTCCAAAAAGAAACTGGAGAGAACAGGCAGTAGCAGGTAACAACTCATCTTAAAGTTCGAGAACACATACACATGGAAGCTGAACAACAGTCCTATGATAACTTGGTCAAGGAAGAAAGAAAGAAAGAAATTAAAGACTTTTTAGAGTTTAATGAAAATGTAGCCACAACATACCCAAACTTATGGGACACAATAAAAGCAGTCCTAAGAGAAAACTCATAGCTGTGAGTGCCTCTACAAAGGAACTGGAGAGACTAGCAATTTGACAGCACATCTGAAAGCTCTAGAACAAAAAGAAGCAAAATCACCCAAGGGGAGTCGACAGCAGGAAATAGTCAAACTCAGGGCCCAAATCAACCAGGCAGAAACAAAATGAACTATACGAAAAATCAACAAAACTAGGAGTTGGTTCTTAAAAAAAAAATGAACAAGATAAACAAACTCTTAGCCAGACTAACCAGAGGGCACAGAGACAGTATTCAAATTAACAAAATCAGGAATGAAAGGGGAGACATAGCAACAGAAACCAAGGAAAGTAAAAAATAATCGGATCCTACTACAAAAGTCTATACTCAATAAAATTGGAAGACATGGATGAAACAGATGATTTTCTAGACAGAAATCAGGTACCAAAGTTAAATCAGGATCAGATAAGCCATCTAAACAGCCTCATAACTCCAAGGATAAAGAAACAATCATTAAGAAGCTCCCAACTGCTGGTGAGGTGGATCAGTGGATAAGATCACTGACTGCTCTTCCGAAGGTCCCAAGGTCAAATCCCAGGAACCACATGGTGGCTCACAACCACCCATTATGAAATCTGATGCCCTCTTCTGGTGTGTCTAAAGACAGCTACAGTGTACTTAATTATAATAATAAATAAGTCTTTAAAGAAATTAAAAAAAAAAGAAGAAGAAGCTCCCAACTAAAAAGGGCCAGTGCCAAATGGCTTTTGTGCAGAATTCTATCAGCAGATCTAATACCCATACTCCTCAAACTATTCTGTAAAACAGAAACAGAACAAATACTACACAATTCTTTCTATGAAGCTATAGTTAATACCTAAACCACACAAAGACCCAACAAATAGAGAGAACTGCAGAACAATTTCCCTTATGGATATTGATGCAAAAATAATAAAATTCTTGCCAACAGCATCCAAGAACACATCAAAATGATCATGAACCATGATCAAGTAGGCTACATACCAGGGATACAGGGATGGTTCAATATATGGAAATACATCAATATAATTCCCTATATAAACAAACTCAAAGGATAAAAAAAAAAAGATCATCAAACTACATGCATAAAGACCCTTTGACAAAATACAATATACATTCATGTTAAAAGTGTGGGAGAAATCAGGAATTCAAGGTGCATACCTAAATTTGATAACAGCAATATACAACAAACCAATAGTGAACATCAAACTAAGTGTGGAGAAACTAAAAGCAGTCCCATTAAAATCAGGGACAAGACAAGACTACCCACTCTCTCCTTAACTATTCCATATAGTATTTGAAGTTCTAGCCAGAGCAACTAGACATCAGAAAGAGATTAAAGGGATACAAATTGGAAGGGACAAAGTCAAAACATCACTATTTTCAGATGATAAGAAAGTACGTGTAAGAGACCCAAAAATTCTACCAGAGACCTACTACAGCTGATAAACAACTTCAACAAAGTGGCTGAATATAAAATTAACTCAAACAAATCAGTAGCCTTCCTCTACTCAAAGAATTAAGGGGATGAGAAAGAAATTAGGGAAATGACTCCCTTCTCGACAGACACAAATAATACAAAATATCTTGGTATGGCTCTAACCAATCAAGTGAAAGATCTGATGACAAGAACTTCAAATCCCTAAAGAAAGAAATTGAAGAACTCAGAAGATGGAAAATTTCCCATGCTTATGGATTGGCAGGATTAATATAAAAAAATGAGCATCTTACTAAAAGCAATCTGTAGATTCAATGCAATCTCTATCGGAATTCCAGCTCAATTCTTCATAGTGTTAGAAAGAGAAATTCACAAATTCAATTGCAATAACAAAAACCTAGGATATTGAAAACTAATCTCAACAATAAAATAACTTCTGAGTGAATCACCATCAGTGACCTCAAGCTGTACTACAGAGAAATAGTGATAAAACCTGCATGGTATTGGTACAGAGACAGAAAAACAGATCAGTGGAATAGAATTGAAGACCTAGAAATGAACCCACACACCTATGGTCACTTGATCTTTGACAAAGAAGCTAAAAGCATCCAGTGCAAAAAAAGACAACATTTTCAACAAATGGTGCTCATTCAACTGGTGGTTTGTAGGTAGAAGAGTGCAAACTGATCCATATCTGTCTTCTTGTTCAAAGCTCAAGTCCAAGTCCAAGTGGATTAAGGACCTCTACATAAAACCAGATTTGCTGAATCTAATAGAAGAGTAAGTGGGAAAGAGCCTTGAATACTTGGGCACAGGGGGACACTTCCTGAACAGAAACATCAATGTCTTATACTTTAAGAACAACAACCTTCAAATGGGACCTCATAAAATTGACAAGCAAGCTCACTAAATGTAAAACTTTTACAATCATCAAGATGCAAAGGAATTACATAAAAACAATCCTCTTGGGCAGTGGTGGCACATGCCTTTAATCCCAGCACTTGGGAGGCAGAGGCAGACAGATTTTTGAGTTCAAGGCCAGCCTGGTCTATGGAGTGAGTTCCAAGATAGCCAGTGCTATACAGAGAAACACTGTCTTGAAAAACAAAAACCAAAACAACAACAAAAAAACAAAAACAAAAACAAAAAAATAATGAAAATGTTCTGTAAAGCAAGGGATCCTATCAATAGGACAAAACAGATACCCACATATTGGGAAAAGATATGTAACAACTTTATACCAGATAAAGGGCTAATATCCAAAATGTACAAAGAAATAAGAAGATAAACTCCAGAGAACTAAATAACCCTATTAATAAGTGGAGTACTGAGCTAAATAGAGACTTCTCAACTGAAGAATCTCAAATGGCTGAGAATCACTTAAAGAAATGGTCAACATTCTTAGTCATCAGGAAAATGTCAATCAAAAGAACCCTGAGATTCTCCCTCACACCAGTCAGAATGGCTAAGATAAAAAATGTAGGTGACAGCAGATGTTGGTGAGAATGTGGAGAATGAGGAACACTCCTCAATTGTTGGTAGGATTGCAAGCTGGCACAACTACTCTAGAAATCTGTCTGGCAGTTTCTCAGATAACTGGACATAATACAACCTGAGGAGAGTGGTATAGCTATACCACTCCTGGACATATACTTAAAAGATTCTCCATCATATAACAAGGACCCATTTCATAACAGCCTTATTTATAATAGCCAGAAGCTGGAAACAACCCAGATGTCTCTCAACAAAAGAATGTATACAAAAAAAAATGTGTTGCATATAGACAGTGGAGTAACACAAAGAAATTAAAAGCAGTGATTTCATGATTTCATGAAATTTGCAGGCAAATGTATAGAACTAGAAAATATCATCCCAAGTAAGGTAACTCAGACACAAAAGAACACACATGATAACTCACTAATAAGTGGATACTAGTCCAAAAGCTCACAATGCATATGATACAACCTACAGACCATATGGAGCGTAGAAGGAAGGAAGACCATGTAATGGAGCCTTCAGTACTGTGTTGAGGGGGGAACAGGACAATTGTGGAAGGTGGAAGGAGAGAGCGACAGGGAGGGAAAAAGGAAGAGGAAGCTTGCAGGATCCTACAGGATTGACTTTAGCTATAATTTGAAGAGAATGGGGAGATAGAACGTGAGGAGAACACCTCCAGTGGATAGGCATGGACCCTGGTCACTAAGCCATCTAAAATTTATTAACCTAGAAATGTTCCTGTCCAAAGAAAGAAGTGTGACACTAAAAGAAACAGACACTGAAGGGCCAACCAGGAATGACCTCACCTGTGGTACATCTTCTCTGCAGACACCAAACCAAATACTGTTGCCATGGTCAAGAGGCATTTGAGGACAGGAACCAAGTGTGGTAGTTCTTCGGGACGTCCAGCCAGCAACTGACCAATGCAGATGCAGATGCTTGGAGCCAACCATCAGACTGAACTCAGGGAAGCTGGTAGGGGTAGCTAGCAGAAGTACTGGAGGAGTAGAAGGGGATTGCAACCTCACTGGAAGAACAAAATAGGCTAGTCTGACTACCCATTTCTCCCAAAGCCTAGACCACAAACCAAGGAGTGTACCTAGAGGAATCCATAGGTCCAGATATATATGTAGCAGAGGCCAGCCTTGCCTGACAGCAATGTGAGGTGAGGCCCTTTGTCCTGGGGCAGTTTGATGCCCAAAAGTTGGGGGGTGCTGGAGAGGTGGGGTGAGAGAGTGTGGGTGGGTGGGGGAGCTTTCTCATATGGGCAAAAGAGAGAGAAGGCAGATGTGGAATGGGGGGTTGGTGGAGGGGTAACCAGGAAGTGGGATATCATGGGATGGGGGTTGGTGGACATGATAACCAGGAAGTGGGTATCATTTGAGATGAAACAAATGGAATGATTAATAAAAAATTGTATCATATCTTTTTGATAGGAAACAAAGCCAGGTCCTTACACATGCTAGGCAGGCTCATTAGCACTGAACTTTATCTCACTTCAAGTACAGATTTTTGTTTTTTAGAAACAATAAGACTATTCTTTTCAGAGTTAAAATTTCATTTAATTGAACATTTATTATTTCCATGTACCAGTCCTTCAATATGCAGCTTTTCTTTTTTTATTTATTTTTATTTCTGTTCTTGGACTAATGCATATATATATATGTATATATATAGCATTAGAGTCTTCATGTATAGTGTATAGAATATAACAGGACCCAACAACCTATACAATTTTGGAGAAGGTGGATGTGCCTAAGAAGTTTCCTGTCCAACAATTTACAATGAGATAATTAACTCATAGCCTCAGGATTTTATTCAAAAACTGCCTGGCTTTAGGGCATGTATTTTCTACCATTGCACAGTACCATTTTTTTAACTTTCTAATTGGTGATTTTACAATTCTTTTAGGTACTTTACCAAATCTTTAAACTAATCAAGGGTCAATGATATATTACAAAACTCTTTGAAAAAGTGTTATCAGGAGCAGTGAGTACCCATAGTCTTATATTCTCAGTAAGTACAAATTGATCTCCAGATTATTGAATTAAGGAGATTTAATCTAAAGTAGCATAAAAATGTTTGTTTCTACCAATTATTTCATCAAATAAATAACACTACACATAGTGGTATAAAAGGGAAACATCATTTTAGTGAAGTCTTTCTATAATTAGAATTTCTTATGAGTCATTTTGCAACACTACCAGGTACTACTATGAAGCCTATGGTCATATCATCAACACAGATTGGCTTTGTTGGGGGTTGATGAGGATACACAGCCTATCATGTAATCAAAGGAAACAGGCAAATATTTTTGACAGTTTCTACCTATGCTAGAACACTGGAGTTAGCTTTAAGAATATGACAGATTCTAGACCAGCTCTATTAATTTTGCCTGTTCATGTAGCATAGATGGCTGCTTAGAGGGCTCCTGGCTAGCAAAATAATCTGTGCCTCTAACACACTTTAGTGCAAGATAGCAATCTACACAGTATACCCTCTTAGGGAACGTAACTACCTATACTTATGAGAAATATAATTCTATTCTCCTGCAATTTTCTGAATTTACACCCACTCAGAGATTTACATTGTCCACTTTCTTTAGCATCCGTAATGAATTCAGATATATTCCTTTCCAACAGTCACCAAAAGGAGCTCAAGAATTATACATATTAATAGAGAACCAAAATTTCCTCCAATTTTGTACAGCTTCTGGTGTCCACAATGGTCTAACTTTGCAGATAACCATTGATTACTCATTCATTGAGCAACTGAGATAGAGTCTCACCCCATTAGGTCTGTTTCTTCCACTGAAGTGAATGAACCCAGCATCACAAGTAATTTCTTCAGACTCTAATATCTTCCAGAATCTCTCTAGGAGCTGGTTTTTCCTTTTCTCATCACCGCTCAATTGCTTTCATATTTTGTCAACCTAATTGACATGCCAGATTAAGTTATTTGAATTTATCAAAGCCTTTCATTTCTCTTAATGATCAAGCCCTCCCACATCTGCCCTTTGAACCCACTAAATTTCTCTAGCAGTCGAGAGATTCTTCCTAGGTTATCTGTTTATTTTTATATTCCTGTGGATATGTCCCTCTACAGCCTGGTGAACTAACATCCAACACATCCTCCATATCCAGTTTCTTTATTCTCAGTTGAATGATACTCCTTAAAAATATTCTAACATCCTGTGTTACCATAGCCAGCATGCAAGCCAACCAATGTGTGACCTTTAGGACTCATAATGTTTTATTTTCTGGCAGTCATCAGTCAAGCATCCCCATATGCCCTCTGTGAACACCATTTGTAAATTTGTTTCATCCCTTCAAACATGGAGGATTTCAAATGAATGCATCTTTCTCCATATCTAGAGTTATGTTACTGTGGTCCAATGAGAAGTCCTGCCATTATACATCATGTGGAGAAAGATGGCCATATTGATTGAGATAAACACTATAAACACTATATATGTTCTTTGCTCAGATTGCTCAGCCATTTCTGTGTCTTACCATAGTAGGTTCTGTGTAACTGTTCTTCTCAAATTCTTCTTAATTTTTATCATACTTTGTATCTGGTGCCAAGTGTTGCATTATTTTTCTATCATATATATGAACAAATATTGACTCACAACATATAGAGTACAAACCTAAAGACAAACAAATACACCCCAGCCCAATTTGATGAGACTCTGAGTCCATTAGACTTAATCAAGAATGTGTGAGGGAAGAGTTACTTACAACAGTAGGGGAGAATTAAAACTATCTTCTTTTTTATCAAAATCTTGGAGACTTTTAAAGGAGGATTAATCTACTAAAAATTGTATGTCAAGATTAAATACTCATGATAAAAACTACTTTTGGCTTCCACAGGCACATATCTATTAATGTGCTGTCCTTCAAAAAGAAAACACACATGTACATGCTCACATTTGATACATGTCCATAAACAAGTTCCAACATATATGTACACACACACAGCTCTCACATATCACATACATATATGTATATAAACATACACAAATATACATGTATACATGTACAATTTCAAGTATAGGTATAAATATACTAACCTACACTGTCCATATCTATACACTAGTATACACATGTATATGCATATTCCATACACATGTAAGCATATATACACATGAATGTGCATTCATATATACAACTGTAAATACACAAATGTACACATACACCAAACACGTGAATAAACATAAAAATTCAGTAAAAGGTTTCAACTATTGTTAGAAAGAGTAACTGATTTTTAAATATGTTTTTTATACTTTTGGATGTTATTAAATTTACAAATGAAAATATCTTGAATAAAACTATTGAAAATTGAACTTAAGAGGGTCAATATGTATATTTTGACCAGTCTTGTCTGCAACATGGCAAAGAGTCTAGGCACCTGATCATTCAAACAAGACTAGTTCACAAATGTGACACTACTCCTGAAAATAGACTTGTTTCTCACATATGTGAAATCAGGACAACAACTGAATATTCAGAGACACATGAGTATTTATATGTTGGGAACCATGAGAGCCCTGAGATAAATATCCTGCCCCAGCTAATTGAGAACCCGGAGATTAACATCCTGCCTGACAATCACAAGGATGTGAACCCTGAGATTAACATCCTGCCTGACAATCACAAGCATCCGGCTTGGCCCTGGGAAAAGAACATTCACGGAAATCCACCCCCTCCCCACCTGTCATCCACCCGCTCCCCACCTGTCACACCGGAGCTCAACCCCAGAAGATCTTGTAAACTTCCATCTCCCTCCTTCCTCTCCCCCTCCCCTCCAAGATTTTTGCCTTAAATATGCTTGGCTGCACTAAGTAAACGGCTCTTGACAAGCAATGCTTCCTTGAGTCCTGTCGTCTCTCTCTTGCCCATTATTTATTCACAGGTTGTGACCCTCCTCATTCCCCCGAATAACGTGACCTGCAGGCCAGGTCATTTATACACATGTGCATTCATGGGTGATAAAATATTGGAGGTATTTTAGAGACTATGGCTATTATGACTGTAGATAGAGTATTTTGCCATATATTATACCCTGTTGAACATTAAGTCAAATAGCCAGTATTTGAGCTGAATATTTTATTTTGTTATTAATAATTCATTTACTCCACCTCCCTCCAATAGAAAAAAGACTCTTTGATGGGCTGTGTCTCTCTGATGCTGATGCCCGAGCTGCGCGATGCATTAGTTAAAAGGAGGCAATGCATAATTGTGAGATATTTTGTTATAGGAAAAAGAAGCTGGCCATGACCATGTGGAGAGAAAGAAAGGAGAGGGAGGAGAGAAGAGAAAGAGAGAGGGAGAGGGCAAGAGAGGAAGAAAGCAAGAGAGCAAGAAAGAGAGGAAGCAAGAGAACAGGAGAGGAAGCAAGAGAGAAAGCAAGAAAACAAGAGAGGGAGAGGAGAGCAAGAGAGAGGAGGGGGCAAATTACTCCTTACAGTATGAGGTGGAGCTATCTGTCTGTGAGGCAGGGCATTCCTGGCTGTGGCCAGATGACTGGGGATAGGGTCCAGCTAGAATGCTGGGAGCTTGAGGCATTTTCTTTGATGTGACAGAACACACATCTCCTGCGGGGTGTTGTGAGAAGTTGTGACTGAAACAGGAGCCAGGGACCCAGGAGTCATGGCTGAACTCCTTCTGTCCCTTTCAGACAGCCCCGACTGAGTCATCAGGGTTCCAGACTTATACTCGAGTGAGGTCAGGTTGCCCTACCAGACCACTGCTCCACACTTTACTGGTGGTGGTGTTCTCATATCAGTAGGGTCAGAGCAGATGACAGTCCTTTTATTCATTCTTCCTTAATGTGTGGCTTTGTGGCTAAAGCAGTTTTATGTCTAGGAATTATAAAAATCAAATCAAATCCAAGCACCACAGCATAGATGGAGGAAGACAGAGACCTGCAAACCACCATGCTACCCACACACCTACCCTTCAGCCCATGGCACAGGCAAGGCAAAGACACCTGCTTGTTGTGATACCATGCAGCACGGAAAGAGACTGTCATCCAGGTACCTTTTCCAGTGGGGGTAACCATAATGTGTGTGTTTGTAGTAGTTGAACAGGAAACTAAGTGAAGTGGAGCAGCTTGAGCATTATGAAGATAGATGGAACTGGTGACTCAAGGGTGGAGAAGGTGGAGAGGAGCAAGCTGTTGTGAGTGCTCAGCCTACCATCTGGGACATTGGTGAGGTCCTAGCCCCAGCTGCCACTGAAGTCCATGTCTTAGTTTGTGGCTATGCAGTGGCAGGGGTTAGTGTGTTGTCTGTGGCTCATATTACCATTAGAGAGCATGGAGGCTTCCCTGTTCAGAGCAGCCACCAAGAACTCATGGATGTCCAGTGAATATGAATATGAATATGAATATAACTGGCTCTGCCTTTTACTAGAAGCAGCAATCTGAAGGAAGAGCTGGCCCCATTTCCCACCTTGGCAGATCTCAGGAGAACAGGCCCTTGGCTTTACCTGGAGAGCACAGTAAAGCTGATCCTGGTGGTCAGGACCACAGGTAAGTCAGCCCAGAGGAAATAAGTATGGGAGAGTTGATCCTGCAGCTTGTGTATTTGGGGGTGCCACCAGTGCAAAGGAGATGCCCCTTACCCCTAACCACGTACGGAAAGCTGACTGAGATTCAGAGAGTTAGCTCTGCTCTTTACCATCTGTAGGACTTGGGAGAGCTGGTCCTACAACTTGCCTGGATAGCAGAATTGTGTGGTCCTGGTTTAGGGGGAATAGGTGAACCAGACCCAAAGACAGAGTAAAGCAGAGCTGGCCCTACCATTCTTCTACTCAGAATGGCATGAGTAGGGGTGACATCTTCTGAACCACAACTACCACTATCTACTGTCTATGTCAGTTAGGATAACTGGTTCCTGCTTTTTGCTAGCTGTAGCATTTAGGAAACCAGGCCCTACACACCAACTGGGCAACACAGTAAAGCTGATGCAGGGAGCTGGGGAGCAGGCAAGCCATCCCTGAGGGCAAGAATGTGTAAGAGCTAGTTTTCTCACCCCTCGAGGGCTGCAGAACTTTGAAAAGTGGGCTCCAAACTAAGACTAGGCAACATAGAACAGCTTTCAATGGAGGTGTAGGTGCTGATGAAACATGCCTAGGGCATGAGAACAAAATTGCTAACCCTCATGGTGCAGGTAAAAGAGAGCTAGCAAGCTGTAGAGTTCAGCTACCACTTAGACACAAATCCATAGCTCTGAGTTGACCCACTTCAACATCTGCATCATCTGCTAATGGTTGGGATGTATGAGAGGGCCAGAACTGTTGTTCCAAAGCTGCAGAATCTCCATGACACAGAGAAACAACAGGATAATCAGAAAGAATCGTGTTGACAATTTAATATTGATGTTTTGGCAAAATCTAGAGATTACAAACCAGATCAGTGGCTCACTGCAGTGAACATTTGCAATTGAAGATGTGTAGAGAGATGGATATACTATGGGACAATGTGTGAGACATTACAGCTTCTAAAAATGCAATGTTTTCTATGCCTTGTTTTGCCCTTCTTCTTCTTCTTCTTCTTCTTCTTCTTCTTCTTCTTCTTCTTCTTCTTCTTCTTCTTCTTCTTCTTCTTCTTCTTCTTCTTCTCCTCCTCCTCCTCCTCCTCCTCTTCCTCCTCCTCCTCCTCCTTATTATTATTATTATTTCATTTTATTTTATTTTTCTGCCATTTGTTTGCATTTGCATTCTATTTTGGCTGGAAGGTTGCAAGGGTAAAGAATGGATACGAGGAGATGGGAAGACAAACAGTACTGGGGTGTATGATGAAATTCACAAAGAATCAATGAAAAGCATTTTAAAATTAAAGTATTTATTTAAATAATTTAAATACATATGTCTGGGTTTCATATTATTTATATTTATTCTACAAATTTATTAGATTCATATAAATTTTGACAATTATGATTTTTATTTATTTCTTAATTTTTCAAGATTTACTTATATATTATGTATATGGTATCTGTCTGCATGCATGCCTGCAAACCAAAGAGGAAATTAAATCTTATTATAGTAACCCCATGTGGTTGCTGGGAATTGAACTCAGGACCTCTGGAAGCCCAGACAATACTCTTAACCTCTGAGCCATCTTCACCAGAGCCTTTATTTATCTCTTTATTTTACTTATAAATTAGCCTCCATACTAGACCTATTATTCTTCTGTGGTAACCTTTTTGTAATACTATTAGAAATTATTTGGCATAATTTTTCTCCTTTAGCTTTATATTTTTGTGATTTTCTACATGAGAATATATATATGTGTGTGTATGTGTGTGTGTGTGTGTATGTGTGTGTGTGTGTTTGTGTAATGATTTTTTTTGTATTATGTATATTAGGTTTGGAAAAGTTAATACCAAAGATATGAGAGCATACATTTCTGAGTAGTGTTATTAAATGCTCTTCACATTTTTAATACTCCATTCTGATAGGCTTGAATGGCTAACACTATTTGGCTATAGTAAGGTACAGTGTTCTCTCACATGCATTTCCTCTCAAGTCTATTCTAGCAAATAGACCTATATACTTCTTCTCATGCTTAATCATTCCATGTTTTTAATTTCTCATAATATTTATTATATGAAAGTTTAATTCCATTTGTATAATTTCTAGTAATCCTAATGCCTCATTTTCTTTCTAACAAATCATCTATAGTATCTATAATTTTTAATTTAATTTATTTATTTTATTTTTAATCCTCTTTTAAAGTCCAGACTTCAACATCCTTCCAGTCTGTCCCAGACCACTCCCCATCCCATACTTCATCCCTGTCCCATGTCTTCAAGAAGATATCCCTACCCGCTCCCCTATCCCACCAGGCCTCCCCACCAGACCAGGCAGTCCTCTGTTGTATATGCATCAGGGGTCTCATATCAGCTGGTATGTGCTGCCTGGTTGGTGGCTCAGTGTCTGAGAGATCTTGGGGGTCCAGATCAGTTGAGACTGCTGGTCTTCACATGGGGCTGTCCTCCTCCTCAGCTTCTTCCAGCTTTTTCCCAATTCAACCACAGGGACCCCCGGCTTCCATCCATTTGGTTGGTTGGATGCTAGTATCTGCTACTCGGACATCTCAGAGGGCAGTTATGCTAGGTTCTTGTCTGCAAGCACACCACAGCAACAGTAACAGTTTCAGGGTCTTGGGGCCTTCCCTTGAGCTGGATCCAAATTTAGGACTGTCACTGAACCTCCTTTCTTTCATGCTCCTCTCCATTTTTGGCCCTGAAGTTCCTTCAGGTAAGAACAATTCTGGGTCAGAGCCTTTGACTGTGACATGGCAACCCCAAACCTCCACTGATACCCTGTGCCTCAACTGGGGTGGGCTCTACAAGTTATTCCTCCCTACTATAGAGCACTTCATCTAAGGTCCCTCCCTTTGAGTCCTGAGGGTCTTTCACCTCCCAGGTGTCTAGGATATTCAATAGAGTCTCCCCACCTCCTACCTCCCAAGGTTGCCTGTTTCAAATTTTTGTGCTGGCCCTCAAGGCTTCAGTCCTGTTTCCTGTACCCCCAACACACACTACCTGATCATGTTATCCCCTTTCCCTCCATCCAACCCAGATTCTTCCCTCCCTCTCTCTTGACCCTGTGACTGATTTCTTCTCTCTCCCTCATGAGATTGAGGCATCCTAACTTGGGTACTTCAGCTTGTTAAGCTTCAGGAGTCCTATGGATTGTGTCTTGGATAGTCAGGTTTTTGTTTTTTTGTTTTATTTTTTGGTTTTTTGTTTGTTTGCTTGCTAATATCCACTTATTAATGAGTATATACCATGAGTATCCTTCTGGATCTTAGTTACCACATTTAGGAAGATATTTTTTTTTT
>NW_022196905.1:15980650-15987792 GCF_008632895.1 Mastomys coucha
GGAACTGTTCCCTCCCCACTCCCTCTGCTCTTCAACCCACCCTCTTCTGTTTCCTGGCGCTGGCATTCCCCTACACTGGAAGAATAAAACCTTAACAGGACCAAGGGCCTCTCCTCCTACTGATGACTGACTAGGCCATCCTCTGTTACATAAGCTGCTGGAGCCATGAATCCCACTATGTGTATTCTTTGGTTGGTTGTTTACTCCTTGGGAACTCTGAGGGTACTAGTTAGTTCATAGTGTTGTTTGCCTTAAAGGGCTACAAACCCTTCAGCTCCTTGGGTTCTTTCTCTAGCTCCTTCATTGAGGACCCTGTGCTCAGTCCAATGGATGTCTGTGAGCCTCTACTACTGTATTAGTCAGGCATTGGCAGAGACTCTCAGGAGACAGCTATATCAGGCTCCTGTCAACCAGTACTTGCTGGCCCCCACAATAATGTTTGAGATTGGTGATTGAATATGGGAAGGATTCCCAGGTGGAACAGTCTCTGGATTGTCCTTCTTTCAGTCTCTGCTACATAGTTTGTCTCTGCAACTCCTTCTATGGGTATTTTATGCCCCTTTCTAAGAAGGCACGAAGTATCCACACTTTGGTCTTCATTCTTTTTGAGTTTCTTGTGGTTTGTAGATTGTATTTTCAGTATTCCCAACCTCTGGGCTAATATCCAATTATGAGCAAGTGCATACCACGTTTGCTCTTTTGTGATTGGCTTGACAAACTCAGGATGATATTTACAAATTCCATATATTTGCTTGTGAATTTCATGAAGTCATTGTTTTTAATAGCTGAGTAGTATCCCATTATGCAATGGGATACTACAATACCACGTTTTCTGCATCCATTCGACTGTTGAGGGACATCTGGGTTGTTTCCAGGTTCTGGCTATTATAAATAAGGCTGCTATGAACATAATGGAGCATGTGTCCTTATTACCTGTTGGAGCATCTTCTGGATAAATGCCTAGAAGTGGTGTATCTGGGTCCTGTGATAGTACTATGTCAAATTTCTGGAAGAACCACGAAACTGATTTACAGAGTGGTTGTACCAACTTACAATCCCACCAGCAGTGGAGGAGTGTTCCTTTTTCTCCACAACCTCACCGGCATTTGCTGTCACGTGAGTTCTTAATCTTTGCCACTCTGACTGGTGTGAGTAGAATCTCAGGGTTGTTTTGATTTGCATTTCCCTGATGTCTAAGGAAGTGGAACATTTCTTGAGGTGATTGTCAACCATTCGGGATTCCTCAGTTGAGAATTCTTTGTTTAGCTCTATACCACATTTTTTAATAGGGTTTTAGTTCTCTGGAGTCTAACTTTTTGAGTTCTTTGTATATATTGGATATTAGTCCTCTATCAGATGTAGGCTTGGTAAAGATCTTTTCCAACTCTGTTTATTGCTGTTTTGTCCTATTGACAGTGTCCTTTGCCTTTCAGAACCTTTGTAATTTTATGAGGTCCCATTTGTCCATTCTTGATCATAGAGTATTAGCTATTGGTGTTCTATTCAGGAAATTTTCCTCTGTGCCCATGTGCTCAAAGCTCTTCCACACATTCTTTTCTATTACTTTCAGTGTATCTGGTTTTACCTGGAGGTACTTGATCCACTTGGACTTGAGCTTTGTAAGAGGAGATAGGGATGAATTGATTTGCATTCTTCTACATGCTAACCACTAGTTGAGCCAGCACCATTTGTTGAAAATGGTGTCTTTTTTTCACTGGATGGTTTTAGGTCCTTTGTCAAAGATGAAGTGGCCATAGGTGTGTGGATTCATTTCTGGGTCTTCAGTTCTATTCCATTGATCCACCTGCCTGTCACTGTACCAATACAATGCAGTGTTTATCACAATTGCTCTGTAGTAAATCTTAAGGTCAGGAATGGTGATTCTATCAGAGGTTCTTTTATTGTTGAGAATACTTTTCGCTATCCTAGGTTTTTTGTCATTCCAGATGAATTTGCAAATTACCCATTCTAAGTCTGTGAAGAATTGAATTAGAATTTTGATGGAGATTTCATTGAATCTGTAGATGACTTTTGGCACGATGGCCATTTTTACTATATTAATCCTGCCAATCCATGAGCATGGGAGATATTTCCGTCTTCTGAGATCTTCTTCAATTTCCTTCTTCAGAGACTTGAAGTTCTTGTCATACAGATCTTTTACTTGCTTAGATAGAGTCACACCAAAGTCTTTTATATTATTTGTGACTATTGTAAAGGGTGTTGTTTCCCAAATTACTTTCTCAGCCTGTTATCCTTTGTGTAGATGAAGGCCACTGATTTCCTTGAGTTAATTTTATATCTAGCTACTTTGCTGAAGTTGTTTATCAGATTTAGCAGTTCTCTAGTGGAATGTTTGGGGTCACTTAAGTATAAAATCATATAATCAGCAAATAGTGATAATTAGACTTCTTCCTTTCCAATTTGTATCCCTTTGATCTCCTTTTCTTTTCTAATTGTTCTGGCTAGGACTTCAAATAATATATTTAGTAAGTAGGGAGAAAGTGGGCAGCTTTGTCTAGTCCCTGATTTTAGTGGGATTGCTTCAAATTTCTCTCCATTTAGTTTGATACTGCCTACTGGTTTTCTGTATATTGCTTTTACTATGTTTAGGTATAGGCCTTGAATTCCTGATCTTTTCAAGATTTTCATCATGAAGGCGCATTGGATTTTGTCAAATGCTTTCTCTGCATCTAATGAGATGATCACATTTTTTTTTCCTTTGAGTTTATTTATATAGTGGATTAAGTTGATAGATTTCTGTACATTGGACTATTCCTGCATCCCTACGATGAATTCTACTTGATCATGATGAATGGTCATTTTGATGTGTTCTTGGATTCAGTATGCAAGAATTTTATTGGGTATTTTTGCATTGATATTCATCAGGAGAATTGGTCAGAAGTTTTCTTTCTTTGTTAGGTCTTTTTGCAGCTTAGGTATCAGAGTAATTGTGGCTTCATAGAACGAATTGGGTAAAGTACCTTCTGTTTCTAGTTTGTGGAATAGTTTGAGGAGTATTGGAATTAGGTCTTCTTTGAAGGTCTGATAAATCTCTGCACTCAAGCCATCTGGTCCTGGGCTTTTTGTGGTTGGGAGACTATTAATGACTCTTTCTATTTTGTTAGGGAATATGGGACTGTTTAGATAGTTTATCTGATCTTCATTTAACTTTAGTACCTGTTATCTGTCTAGAACATTGTCCATTTCATTCATGTTTTCCAATTTTGTTGAGTATAGGCTTTTGTAGTAGAATCTCATGATTTTTTGGATTTCTTCAGTTTCTGTTTTTATGTCTCCTTTTCATTTCTGATCTTGTTAATTAGGGTACTTTCTCTGTGCCCTCTAGTAAGTCTAGCTAAGGGTTTATCTATTTTGTTGATTGTCACGGACCGGGATTTCTCAAAGAACCAGTTCCTGGTTTTGTTAATTCTTTGTATAATTCTTTTTGTTTCTATTTGGTTGATTTCAGCCCTGCATTTGATTATTTCCTGCCTTCGACTCCTCTTGGGTGAATTTGCTTCTTTTTGTTCTAGAGCTTTCAGATGTGCTGTCAAATGGCTTGTGTATGGTCTCTCCAGTTTCTTTTGTGGAGGCACTCAAAGCTATGATTTCTCCTCTTAGGATTGTTTTAATTGTGTCCCATAAATTTGAATATGTTGTGGCTTCATTTTCATTAAACTCTAAAAGGTCTTTAATTTCTTTCTTCATTTCTTCCCTGACCAAGTTATTGATTAGACTGTTGTTCAGCTTCCACCTGTGTGTGGGTTTTCTATTGTTAATGTTTTATTGAGGATCAGCCTTAGTCCATGGTGATCTGATAGGATGCAAGAAATTATTGCAAATCTTCTTGTATCTGTTGAGACCTGATTTGTGACCGACTATATGGTCATTTTTTTAGAAGTTACCATGAGGCGCTGAGAATAAGGTATATCTTTTTTTTTTCAGGGCTAGAGAGACAAAAAGTTCTGTGGATATCTCTTACATCCATTTGCTTGATAACTTCTGTTACTCTCATTGTGTCTTTGTTTAGTTTCTTTTTCCATGATCTGTCCATTGCTGAGAATTGGGTGTTGAATTCTCCCACTATTATTGTGTACAGTGCAATCTGTCCTTTAAGTTTTAGTAAAGTTTCTTAAATGAATGAGGATTCCCTTGAATTTGGAACATAGATGTTCAGAACTGAGAGTTCATCTTGGTAGAATTTACCTTTGATGAGTATGAAGTGTTCTTCCTTATCATTTTTGATTACTTTATGGTGAAAGTCAATTTTATTCAATATTAGAATGGATACAACAATTATTTGGATAATTGTTTCTTACTACCATTTGCTTAGAAATTTGTTTTCCAGCCTTCTATTCTGATATAGTGTCTGTCTTTGTCACTGAAGTGGGTTTCCTGTATAAAACAAAATGTTAGGTCCTGTTTACATACAAAATTTGATAGTCTATGCCTTTTTATTGAGGAAGTGAGTCCACTGATATTAATAAATATTAAGGAAAAGTAATAATTGCTTCCTGTTATTTTTGTTGTTACAGTTAGAATTCTGTTCTTGTGGCTATTTTCTTTTAGTTTTGTTGGCAGATTAAGTTGTTGCTTTTTCTAGGATGGAGTTTCCTTCCTTGTGGTGGAGTTTTCCATTTATTATCCTTTGAAGGGATGGATTTGTGGAAATATATTATGTAAATTTGATTTTGTGACAGAATACTTTGGTTTCTCCATCTATGGTAATTGAGAGTTTTGCTGGATATAGTACCCTGGGCTGGCATTTGTGTTCTCTTAGGGTCTGTATGACATCAGCCCAGGATCTTATGGCTTTCATTGTCTCTGGGGAGAAGTCTGATACTATTCTGTTAGGTCTGTCTTTATATGTTACTTGACTTTTTTCCCTCATTGCTTTAATATTCTTTCTATGTTTTATGCATTTGATGTTTTGAATATTATGTGATGTGTGGAATTTCTTTTCTTGTCCAAACTGTTTGGAGTTCTATAGGCTTCTTCTATGTTCATGGGCATCTCTTTTTTGGGTTAAGGAAGTTTTCTTCTATATTTTTGTTGAAAATATTTACTGGCCCTTTAAGTTTGATGTCTTTACTCTCTTCTTTACCTATTATCCTTAGGTTTGGTCTTCTCATTGTGTCCTAGATTTCCTGGATGTTTTGGGTTAGGAACTTTTTGCATTTTGCATTTTCTTTGACTGTTGTGTCAATGTTTTCGATGGTATCTTCAGCACCTGAGATTCTCTCTTCTATCTCTTGTATTCTCTTGGTGATGCTTGCATCGATGGATCCTGACATCTTACCTAGGTTTTCTATCTCCATAGTTGTCTCTCTTTGTGATTTCTTGTTTCTAGGTGCTGGATGATTTTGTTCAATTCCTTTACCTGTTTGGTTGTACTTTTATGTAATTCTTTAAGGGATTTTTGTGTTTCCTCTTTAAGGACTTCTACTTGTTTACTCATGTTCTTCTGTAATTCTTTAAGGGATTTTTGTGTTTCCTCTTTATGGGCTTCTATCTGTTTACCTGTGTTCTCCTATATTCCTTTAAGGGAGTTATTTATGTCCTTCTTAAATTCCTCTATCATCATCATGAGATATGATTTTAGATCCAAATTTTGCTTTCCTGGTGTGTTAGGGTATCCAGGACTTGCTGTGGTGAGAGTACTAGATTCTGATGATGCCAAGTAGTGTTTTTTCTGTTGGTAAGATTCTTGTGTTTGCCTTTTGCCATCTCGTAATCTCTGGTGTTAGGTATTCTTACTGTCTCTGGCTGGAGCTTGTTCCTCCTGTGGGTCTGTAAACCTGTTTTAGTACTCCTGGGTTATCAGTTCTCCCCTGGTAATACCCGTAGATAGAGGGCTGTGGATCAGCAGACCCTCCTGGGTACAGATGGATGAATGAAGGACCCTGTCCCAGTTGCCTGCATCTTCTGGCTTTGTGGCCTGTGCCTCCTGGTCCTGCCTGAATCCTGGGGTGAAAGCACTCTCTGGAGACTGGCTCTCCACTTGCAGGAAAGGTACACAGAGGGCTGTGGATCAGCCATCACTCCTATTTGTAGATGGAGGTGTAAAGGACCCTTTCTCAACTGCTCTGCTGCTTCTGTGACTGTGCCTCTAGGCTGGTCCCCCCTTAGAGGAAGATATTTTCTAGTTTCTTCCATTTGCCTACAATACTCATGATGTCCTCATTCTTAATAGCTGAGTAGTATTCCATTGTGTAAATTAACCAAATTTTCTGTATCAATTCTTCCACTGTGGGACATGTGGCTTGTTTCCAGCTTCTGGTTATTCCAAATAAGGCTGCTATAAACATAGCAGACAGACCCCAAGAGTTGCAGGGGAGCCGCCAGGCGGCAGGGACAGGATCCTCTCAGCTTCCAAGTGGCAGAGGTGGATCTGCGACCTTAGCTGCCCCTCCCTTGCACAAGGAGGGTCTGCCTCCAGGGACCGTTTTGACCCGGAGTCTCTAGTGAGAGCCGCCATCTTCTCTCCAGTGAGTTCCTAAGCCGGGAACAGTCAGCAGGGAGGCACAGGCCCCACGAGGCGCAGGGGAGCCGCCACCAGGAGGCAGGGACAGAATTCTCTCAGCTTCCAAGTGACAGAGGTGGATCAGCGACCTTAGCTGCCCCTCCCTTGCACGAGGCAGTTCTGCCTCCAGGGACCTCTTTGACCCGGACTCTCCAGTAAGAGCTGCCATCTTCTCTCCGGTAAGTTCCTAAGCCGGGAACAGTCAGCAAGGAGACACAGACCCCAAGAGTTGCAGGGGAGCCGCCTCGCAGCAGGGACAGGATCCTCTCAGCTTCCAAGTGGCAGAGGTGGATCAGCGACCCTAGCTGCCCCTCCCTTGCACAAGGAGGGTCTGCCTCCAGGGACCGTTTTGACCCAGAGTCTCTAACGAGAGCCGCCATCTTCTCTCCAGTGAGTTCCTAAGCCGGGAACAGTCAGCAGGGAGGCACAGGCCCCACAAGTCGCAGGGGAGCCACCGGGTGGCAGGGACAGGACAAGCTCCGATCAGAGTCACTAAGAACATCTATCACCAAAAATCAAGAGATGGTGAAAGGCAAACGGAAGAATCCTAACAACAGAAACCAAGACTACTTGGCTTCATTAGAACCTAGTACTCCCACTGCAGCAAGTCCTGGATATT
>NW_022196905.1:15987803-15989873 GCF_008632895.1 Mastomys coucha
AAAGTTACATGTAAATAAAGAAAATATCAAAAAAAAAAAAAATCTTCTATTTCCCATTTTTCCCCCAGTAGACATGAGTGACAGCAGTCCTCAATTCATCCTTTGAGTGGAAAAATAGTATTTAAAAGTGGCACTGTGTTGGATACTACTCTCCTGGAATGTTTGAGAGAAAGATGGTTTTGAAAATGACAACTCTCCTGGGGTTGCCAGAGAGGATTTTTAAGCCACTTGCTATCAGATAAGAGTAACGCCAGATGTCATCTACTGTGAATAAAAGTTACTTTTTAAGTCTGCCATAAAATTCAAAATACTGAAAGTTATACCTTTCAAAAGATGCTGCTAGGTGGGCTGGAGAGATGGCTCAGTGGTTAAGAGCACTGACTGTTCTTCCAGAGGTCCTGAGTTCAATTCCAAGCAACCACATCATGGCTCACAACCATCTGTAATGGGATCTGATGCCCTCTTCTGGTGTGTCTAAAGATAGCAATAGTGTGTGTGTGTGTATACATATATATATTATTTTATACATTTATTAGTATAAATATTAGTTATATATATATATAAAACTAATAATTATTAGCTATATGCATTTATTTTACATATGTGTATGTATATATATGTGTGTATATGTGTGTATATATATACATATATACATATGTATAAAATAAATGTTTTTTTAACTTTTATTGCATTATCAGAAAAGTTACATGACTTCAATTTATCTGAATTTGTTAACATTTAAAAACATATTTTAATTAAATAGAATTGAATCACAAAAAAAACAAAAAAAAAAACCATAGCAGAACACATGCTCCTGTGCCATGGTGAAGCATCTTTTGGGTATATGCCCAAGAGTGGTGAAGTTGAGCCTTCAGTTAGATTTATGAGAATATGAAGTAAATATAAGTGTATTTGAAATGTTAATTTTAAGTCAAATGTATATAATTTCATTTAAATTGTCAATGAGTATAAAATCAATAGTAAGATATACGTGTACTATTATTGTGAAATTCATAGAGTGTATTGTGTTTAAACACATGCAAAGTAAAATTTTTGTATTTGTTGTCATCCCCGGATGATTGTCTTCAGTACTCCATTAGCTCCTGTAACCATCAATGTGACTATATAAAAAAAAACTAAATTGAAACTCTGTAATTCAAACATGAATAGTAAAATATATTCCTTTACCTTTCAGAAAATTTTTATTTAATGTGTGTACATCAATCTTATAGACAAAATATATCCCATGCTTTTTAATTTCAAACATATCTTTAACTTTAATCATTTGGTTAATTGCACATATGGATTAACCACCTCAAAATATACAGTGCTTTCCTTAAGGATCTCACATACACTGAAGTTAATGTTCAGTATATTTTTCATAACATAATTTTCAATTTAAATGAAGAAACACGGAAGTTGAAAAGAAATAAGGCATTTTTTAGATACACTATTATTCCTATAATGCCAAATTTCGATAAGTATTTAACTCACGATGAAAAAAATCTAGACAAATTTTGTCAATTACTTGCAAAATGCAGAGAACTGAAACAGTGTAGTCAGCAAAAAAGAATTCAGATACTATGATAATGCATGATCATTTTACTTTCATTCAGCACTCTAGTTGAGTAACTGTACATGGTTCTGCATAAAAAGGGCTCCCTTCCAACAAATCTGACAACTATATTGAACTCATTAAATACCGAAGTCACATATGACGAGGGAGACTGAAGATCTTCAGAGCATAGTTTCATAGCAAAATGTTCTCTACCATTATTATCTGTAAGCCCAATTGGTATTTTAGGAAAATATGTATTATGTACATTACTAAACTAGTTTTGTATACTTTGACTTTGCTTTGATTGAGTTTTGTCTTCTTTCTTAGTCAAGATTTCAACAAGTCAAGATGTCAAAAATTATATTGTTTACCACACAGGATTTCAGTACAAAATTCAAAATGCTGCTTCAAAAGGTTATTGTCCATTTTAGCATTCACACTTACCTGAAGGAAACCGTCCTGCAGCTTCACTTCGTTCCGTGGGTGATCTACGAACGGGAACTTGAGGTCCT
>NW_022196905.1:15989884-15990802 GCF_008632895.1 Mastomys coucha
CAACAAGATAGATTTACACGCCGCATTAGCATTTTCGAAAGCTAATTGTGAAATCAGAGGCCCCTCCGCATACAAGTTTCCCAGGGTTCTGCTAATTGTCTCCTGTAATCTAGCCACGAAGTTCTGAAAAGGCTCGTCAGGACCCTGTCGAATACCAGTCAAATTAGTCCCGTCTCTTCCCTTAGTAGGGAGCTTGTGCCAAGCCCTGCGTGCCAAAGTAGCGATCTCATTAAGCGCCCCAAAGGGAAAATCTATTTGCCGAGTGCAATTTTCAAACGTGCCCTGGCCGAGGAGCATGTCTAGGGTCCATGCTGGATCTGTTTGAGCGTACCGAACAGCACTTTTCTGGCTAAGCTCGCGCCATTCAGAAATCCATAACAGGTAATCGCCAGGTGAAAGCACTGCTTTACACAACATCTTCCACTCCTGAGGTAACAATCCCATTTCTACGATATTGCTAATTAGTGCCTGGGTAAAGGGTGACCTCGGGCCGTAATTATCTACAGCTCCTTTTAATTCCTTGATGAATTTTACATCAAGAACTTGATAATATCTATGTAAATCGTCATTCTGACTTCTGCGTTCCGCAGCCGGATGTATTAAGGAGCTACCGTCACTCTGGCCAGCAAATCGGGCTCTGGAACTCACTGCCTCATCCGCAATCAGGTAGCCGTCTTTCTGTTTGCCTGCCTGAAGTTTAAGCTCTCTGATTTCTTCAATTAATTCTCCTAACTTGGTCTCGAGTTCATCTTTAATCAGGCGAGACCCGCCTTGAGAACACTCCTTAGCCTGAGAGGGTGCAGACTGAAATGCGACACGCTGTCTTCTGAAGCGAGGTAAATCACATTTTGTACTGAGAGAAAATTGAGTCTTCCCAGCCACCGTACTGATAGAACCAGAAGACGTTTGACTGTCTAC
>NW_022196905.1:15991617-16018707 GCF_008632895.1 Mastomys coucha
AAACTGGGCTTTCAGTTCTGGCTTTAATCTCTCGGGCTGGCTCCAGCCCCCTGGTGAGTCGAGTTGAGTAGCTGTTTCTGTTGTCGGTTGAGATTCCTCCGTGAAATCAGCAGGGCCACCACACTTACCTATAAACAAACACATGTGGGTCAGTGAGAAAAAGTGTAGGCTTCAGTCTAGCTAAAGGATTGAAGGAGCTTTGTCTGCTCCAAGCACCAGGGCAGCAGTCACAGTGTCCCAGAAATTAGTGGCCATCATTCACATAAGGCCAATACCCCAAACTCTTCCACATGTAGATGATGCATCTCTAACATCTCACACACACACATACACACAAACACTAATACTTGCTCACACACATACTTATACCAATATACTCTCATACTCTCATTCATACACACACTTGTACAAACATATCCTCACACATATACATGCTCTCACTCTCATACACACACATATATGCTCTTTTACACATGAATACTCACACACTAATTTGCTAAAATATAAAACAAACAAAATAAGAAATTTTAGTTGTATATTTTTCATTAAGTTGTTTTAATTTTGTTAACTCTTTTTAAGTTTAATTTATCTCTTCATTTTTCTTACATGAACTGGGAAAATATTTTGGGCATTTCCACATGATGGTTTTTCACTTCAGTCAGTGGTTCTGTCAGCTTTGAATACTGACTTTGGCACAGCCAGTTGGATAGATCATGCCACTAATGAAATTTAGTCTAAGTAATAAACACAGAAGTCAGAATCATGCTCTGTTAAAAATATTATATTTTGATTGGGGAGAAAAAGATTACTGCCCTGTGATCTTCTAAGCCATTACCTCTCTTTAAAATGTGAAGGAAAGAATTCTGAAGAAAGGGTTTCCCCAACTGGGGATCTATCCTGTCTGCAGACACTAACACCTACTTCCCACTGTTGCTGTTGCCAAGAGGTGCTTGTTGTCAGGAACCTGGTGTGGATTTTCCTTTGGACGTTCTACCAGTAAAGATGTGGATAATTGGAGGCAACAATCAGACTGAGCCTGGAGACCCTGGTGGGGGAGATGGCAGAAGGACTGGAAGAGCAAGAGTTATTGGAACCCCATAGGTAGAATAATGTCAACTGGAAGAACCACTCAGTGCTACCAGAGATTAGATCACCAAACTAGAGGTGTAAAGTGAGGGATCCATGGCTCCAGGTGTATACGTAGCAGAGGATGCCTTTGTCTGACATCAATGGGAGGGGAGGCTCTTGGCCCTGTGGAGATTTGATGTTCCAGCGAATACTGGAGCAGTGGGGCAGAAAAAGGTTGGTGGGTGGTGGAATAACCTCATAGAAGCAAAAGGGAAGTGAAGGGGGCAAATGTGGGATGGAGGGGTAACTGGGAAATGGGATATCATTTGAGATATAAACAAATGAAATGATTAATAAAAAAAGAAATATGCCAAAATTGTGTGTTTTACCAATCAAATTTTCAGTAAATATTAATATTGGCATGTTCCAAATGGGAATATTATTTTTCTTTCAGCTATGTCAGAGTTACATTATTTCTCATTATTTTGTATTTTCCTAAATATTGTTCCTTTAGAAATAGCACCACTCAGTTTCTGTCTGTATTTCTACAAGGAAACTGTTAAGTGTATTATTTAAGAAACTGAAGAAATGAAATGATATTTATCAGTTGATGCAGGTGATTTTACTGAAAATGCTATGCTACCTCAGTTAAGAACATGTGTATAATCTGATAAGCAACAATAGTCAAGGAGCTGGAATTTCTCCTTCTAGGCTAGCTTGGATTCAGCTGTTATTCTGGGAGACTTTGCTGACTACTGATTTCTTGCCCACAGATCCAGCTGACAGATTTTTCAGTTTGTCTTCTGCAACAGGGATTCTGAGCATTCTTTTAAACTTTCATTAGCTATTCTACATAAGCACTAAAGTCCTCATCAGGCAGATAGATTATTCTCCAAAGCACAACACTCACTTCCATGACTCACTTACAGTGGCTCCAAATAATAAAACCTCTTCTCAATGTCATTTAAGCCTCTGACAAGTGTACATACCCAGTGGCTGCCCCACTTTTTTATGCCACTTTCAAAATAATATTCATTTCCTCGATTCATTTTTCATAACAGCTAGCAGAGTCAATGTGAGTAGCCATTGAAGCACAAAATTTCTAATTTTCCTCTCCTGTTAATTATTTATAATAATAATGATTTTCAGGCAAACAATACTTAAATGTAATAGTTTATATTAAAATGCAAGACCTCACCCCAAAACCTATATTATAACTCAACTGAAGCACAGGCACTGAATAGCCACTTTGTACCAAAAGTCAGATAAAAATGAGCGGTACAGAAAGGATGAAATTTGTTCTTCTAATAGGGAGAAATGTGATGATGAGTGAACGTAGGTAAAAATACACCATGCCAGTTTATTCATCCTATGGGGGTATCTATGGGGCGAGAAACCACAGAAGAGTTGTACAGTCATGGTGGGTATGCCTAAATGAAGAGCAAGAGTATTTGCTGAGAAATCCAATCATTATGAAAAGAAGTACAAGAGTCTTGATGAGGAACCCAAGGCAGATTTTTTTTGGAATTTCAACACTAAGACAGAATTCCAATTTAAAAAAAAAAAAAAAGTAATAGTGTTTATCAGTAGGCATTTGGGCAAATCTTGCTATATGTGCTTTTCCCAAGTACATAAGAATAAAAATAAAATGACTGTATGTGTTGTCATTTTATTATTAATTTTTCATGTATATGTTATTTTATGTCACTAAGCAATTTGATAGATTGGATTATAGTATGTTTTGTCCTCCATGTAATATTACATTGTGTGTATCTGTGTGTAAGTGTATGTACATGTATGTATGTATTAATATGTTTGAAAAGCTTTTTCCTTTGTTTTGTACAGTTAGGATTATTTTTGTTATTTAAAAATGCTTGAATTATATTAAACATTCTCACTGATACATTTGTATTTTGAAGTATTTTATGCATTTATGCATTTTTTTGCTACTTAAAATTAAATGAGGTTAATATAAAAAATTACCAACATTGAGTGAATCAAAGGCATTTGCTACCAAGTTCATAAAAACAAATTACTGACCAGTTAGCATTGAGATTTATTGTCCTTTGAGAATATCTCCAGTGTGGCATAAGAATTCTGACTTGAAGGTGCATTTGAAATCATATGACTTACATGCCATGATTAATAAGAAGCATTAAAGACTTGCACTGTTTATCAAGTTACTTAATTGACTCAGCACTGAGAACAGAAGTAGAGACTGAAACACCCCATAATTGGGGGGTTAGAATCTAGATAATTCCATTTCAGTTCATTGGATCAATTTTCATCTATGAAAATTAAACTGTAGACTTGTTCACCTAGGTCATAAAAAAAGAAAAGAAAAGAAAACAACAACAACAACAACACAGATGTTTAAGCTTTCATCCTGACATAAATCTATGGAAAGTCAGATCATTTGAAATCTAATTAGTGTTTAATAAACCATTTGAAAATGATGTCATTCAACTCTCACAAATTAATCCTGCCCTCTCAACACCTGCTCCTATTTTGTAACAGCGATTATTTCATGACAAAAAGAGGCCTGAACTAGTTCCTATTAGCATAAGCAGCTCTTGTTACTACTCAACATTGTTTCCTCCTAAAGAAATATTGTCTTTTTCTGCTATTATAGATGAGGATCTGCTCCAGAAATAAAGATATTTGCTATAAGTAGAGGAAAGTTCAGTCTTCTGACATAAAATTTTAGATGATCCTAGGAATCATCTTAAAAGATTTATTAACTTACATCAGTTTATGTTTAGACAGGTGGCACATCAGGCCATTTTATCAGCAAAGTACTTTCCTTACAACTATAATACCAAAATGAAGTAGAACAATTTCTTTAAATTAAACTCAAAGTGTCAAATGACTGTCAAGTATTTATTGAACCATTGTTTAGCTTGTTGAGTGACTGATTGCTTTGATTTGCACTCCACTTTGACATTTTCACTCCATTATCATTAGTTTTAGTCACAATATCAATTTCTGCAGAAGACAAAACGATATCTAGCAATGCTACTGTGAAATTCTACCTCCAAAGGTTAGTAAGATACTTAAACAAAGATGTAACTGTAGGTGGTTCTGTCATATAGAAGAAAGGAAAGAAATTCTTCAGTTTCTCTGTTTGTTCTAGGCATAGAACTATGAGAAGTTCCCATGATCTGGGACCATGGCCTTGAATATGCCCTTGTAATACAATTTTAACTGTTTGAAAAGGAACATTATTAACTCAGATTTTTCTTCCTGATTTTCCCATTATTTTTTTTTTTTAGTTTAGAAATTATTCCAGATTTTTGAATTTCAAGGAAAATAAAAATCTGTGGTAACTAGATGTAGCAATTTGATTTTATAGTCTCACAATCAGTTGGAAGATATGGAAATTCTTTAATTAAATGCTTTAATTTCAAGATATTACATGAGGTCAGTTAGTTTTCATCTATAAAGTGAAATACATGTCTGTTATGCTATCTTTACAAATGAGTCACAATGAAATAATACTTGTAAAATAAAGTGTTTTCATCCAGTTAAGGTTCAACAATATTCTTTCAAATTCTCACTTGTAGATAACTCAACTGGATAAGTATAATGTAGAACAGATAAGGTGGTAGTATATAATGCACTCTGAGTTACATTTAATTAATTCTGTGTGCCATGTGCATTCTCTGGATTCTCTTCTGGAATCTATCACATTAGAAGAATAACAGTTTATAACTCATATTGAACTAAATTTGTACTTCCTGAGCATGAATCATTTGTAAACTTGTTTCTAAGATGAAGATTCATTCTACTAACTAATGTTTCTGTGGATATACAGGGAACATTCTGGGTGGCTGAATGCAGTTTTATGGTTGGCTTCAATGATAACATTTATAACTTTGTCCTCTGTTAAGATTATGCAAGATGCTTGGGAATCTTGTTTAAGAGTGAAGTTCACAAAGATTTTCTGATGTTCTTGTTTATCTTTGTTGCAAAAATATAGTTAAAATGTAAATGATAATAGTTTTGGAAAATGGAGATTAAGTAGCATAAGGAGAATTGACTGAATGTCAAGTTGACAAGGAGTATACTTGTGGTGGATAACCATGATTATCAATTCGCCTTAATAAGAATCACCTAAAAAGCAAGCAGTGGCCACTCCTGTGAGGCACTCTTATGACCAGCATAACTAGTTGGGAGATCCACCATAAATATGGATAGCATATCTGTCTACAGCCCAAAGAAAGGACTGAAAAAGAAACACTTCACTTTACACTTCTTGCCTTCATTCCTGCTGATGAGTCCATCTAAGCTGTTGTTGCGACAGATGCACTCGTTCACTGAAATTAGAAGTAGCTTCTTCAGTGTTGAAATGCAGACTTAAGGTAAGAAATATCCAGTAATGACATCATTAGAAATGGCTTATTAAACAGTAATTAGACTTCAAATGGTGAGACTTTCCAGAGACTTACGTTTGGATAGGAGAGTTTAAACGTGTTTTGTTGTTGTTGCTATTGTTGTTCTTGTTGTTGTTGTTTTCTGTTTTTTTATGACTGAAGTGAACAAGTTTACAATTTGTCAAAAGAGAAAATTTTTGCAATGATTCAAAATGGAATTACCTAGAATCCCACCACACCCAACCAATAAGTGTATGTTTTAGCCTCTACTTCTGTTCTCAGTGCTAAGTCAACTAAACAATTATATTGAGTTGGCCTAGTGTTGCTTATATTTCTTTTTAAAATTTTATTATTTTTTTATTTACTAGATATTTTTTATTTACATTTCAAATGTTATCCCCTTTCCTTGTTTTCCCTCTGAAAACCCCCTATCCCATACTCCCTTTCCCTGCTCACCAACCCACACCCGCTTCCCTGGCATTCCCCTTCACTGGGGCATCAAGCCTTCTCAGGACCAATGGCCTCTCCTCCCATTGACATCCAACAAGGGTATCCTCTGCTACATATGCATCTGGAGCCATGGGTCGCCCCTGTGTACTCTTTGGTTGGTGGTTTAAGCAATGGGAGTTCTGGGAGGGGGTACATTTGGTTCATATCTTTGTTCTGCCTGTGGGGCGGAAGGATCAGCTCCTCCAGTCCTTTCTCTAGCTCCTCCATTGGGAACCTTGTGCTCAGTCCAATGGTTGTCTGAGAGCATCAGACATCTGTATTTGTCAGGCACTGGCAGGGCCTCTTATGAGACAGCTACATCAGGTTCCTTTCATCAAGTATTTTTTGACACCCACAATACTGACCCAGTTTTTCTGACTGTATGTGGGATGGATCTGTAGGCAAGGCAGTCTCTGGATAGTCTTTCCTTCAGTCTCTGCTCCACACTTTATGTCTATATCTCCTCCCATGGGAATTTTCCCCACTTCTAAGAAGGATCAATGTATCTATACTTTGTTCTTCCTTCTTGAGCTTCATTTGGTCTGTGAATTGTATCTTGGGTATTCTGAGATTCTGGACTAACATCCACTTATCAGTGAGTATATACCATCTGTGTTCTTTTGTGATTGGGTTAGCTCACTCAGGATGATATTTTCTAGTTCAATCCATTTGCCTAAGAATTTCATGATTTCATTGTTTTTAATAGCTGTGTAGTATTCCATTGCATAACTGTACCACATTTTCTGCATTCATTCCACTGTTGAGGGACATCTGCGTTGTTTCTAGTTTCTGGCTATTATAAAAAAAGGGGGCTATGAACATAGTGGAGCATGTGCCCTTATTACATGTTGGAAAATCTTCTGCCCAGGAATGGTATAGCTTCATCCTCTGGTAGTTTTGTGTCCAATTTTCTGAAGAACCACAAAACTGATTTCCAGAGTTGTTGTACCAATTTACAATCCCACCAGCAGTAGAGGAGTGTTTTCTTTCTTTATATCCTTAACAGCATTTGCTGTCCTCTGAGTTTTTGATCTTATCCATTATGACTGGTGTGAGGTGGAATCTCAAGGTTGGTTTTATTTGCATTTTCCTGATTACAAAGAATGTTGAACATTTCTTTACCTGCTTGTCAGCCATTTGATATTCCTCAGTTGAGAATTCTTTGTTTAGCTCTGTACTCCATTTTTTGTCAGATTATTTGGTTCTCTGGAGTCTAACTTCTTGAGTTCTTTGTATAGATTAGCTATTAGGCTTCTTTCGAATGAATAGTGGGTAATTATGTTTTCCCCATCTGTTGGTTGCCATTTTGCCCTATTGACAATATCCTTTGCCTTACAGAAGCTTTGTAATTTTATGAGGTTTCATTGATCAATTCTTGATTTTAGAGCATAAACTACTGGTGTTCTGTTCAGAGAATTTTCCCCTGTGCCCATCACCATGAGCTGGTTGTGTCAGAAATGAGATTCTGTATGTAGATACAAGTGACACTATGTAACCTTGTCCTGCAGTTACTTTTGATTGGTGAACAAAGATGTCAACAGCCAGTAGCTGGACAGATTAGACATAAGTAGCATTTAGAGTTCTCCAGCCTGAGAATAAGTGAGAAACCAGTAGTAGAAAGTGAGGAGGAGAGAGAAGACACCATTGGTTATCTGAGTTAAAATGTGGCCCTGAGGGCTGACCAATTAGAGTTAAGAGCAGCCCAAATGAAGCATAGTAAGTAGTAAGTAATAATTTGGGGTTATTGATAGATTAGGTTTTAATAATATAGAGTGTAGATATCTACCCAGCTCTTGTTCTGTCTAAGGTCTACTGTAAATATAAAAGTTGTTTATGCCTTATCTGGGAATTGATGGATCAAGGTAGGGTAGAAACCCCATATTGGGATTAAATTTTTCTACACCATATTGTCACCCAATATGAGGCAAAAACTCAGTGAAAAATTAATTTGAGATTCCCAAATGGAAAGCACATGTTTTCTATTTAAGATTGGGAGGGTGGGGGAGGGAATTGGGTTTTTGTTTTCTTTTTTCTTTTTTTTTTAATGAAAAGAAGATACAGGATGGCTTTTTTTTTTAAAAAGACTTATTTACTTATTATATATAAGTACACTGTTGCTGTTTCCAGACACACCAGAAGAGGGCATCAGATCTCATTACAGATGGTTGCAAGCCACCAGGTAGTTGCTGGGATTTGAACTCATGAACTTTGTAAGAGCAGTCAGTGCTCTTAACCACTGAGCAATCTCTCTAGAGAATTGGTTTCTTAGCGAAGTTGCACAGTCTTTCCCCCAAACCAGGTGGGGTTCAGTACTAGGGCAAAATGCCTGTTAATTTGGTGTGCCCAGTTCTAGACTTCATCCCATAAGCTAAGACACAAATCTGCCTTCCAAACTAAACCAAACAAAGCACCCAGCAGCAGGCTCAAACTTCAGCATTAGGTCTTCTCAAATGTTGTTCTACACTTCCTTGGACATACAGATTAATCACACAGATGATAAAAGCCTCTACTATACAATGAAACAAATTCCTGATGCTCTTAGGGCAGAAAGCAAGACCATATGACTCCTGCAATCAAATAACTAGGAATGGATACAGAAAATGTGGTACATCTCTACACAATGGAGTACTACTCAGCTATTAAAAACAATGAATTTATGAAATTCTTAGGGAAAGGGATGGATCTGGAGAACATCATCCTGAGTGAGGTAACCCAATCACAAAAGAACACACATGGTATGCACTCTCTGATAAGTGGTTATTAGCCCAGAAGCTTGAAATACCCAAAATACAATCCACAAACAAGAAAATCAAGAAGAAGGAAAACCAAAGTGTGGATACTTCGTTCCTTCTTAGAAGGGGGAACAAAATACCTATGGAAGGCATTGCAGAGACAAACTATGGAGCAGAGACTGAAAGTAGGGCAATCCAGAGACTGCTCTACCTGGGAATACTTCCCATATCCTATCATCAAACCCAGACACTATTATGGATGGCAGCAAGTGCTGGCTGACAGGAGCCTGATATAACTGTCTCTTGAGGGGCTCTGACAGTGCCCGACTAATACAGAAGTAGAAGCTCACAGCCATCCATTGGGCTGAGCACAGGGTCCGCAATGAAGGAGTTAGAGAAAGGGCCCAAGGAGCTGAAGGGTTTGCAGTCCCTTAGGACGAATAACAATATGAACTAACTAGTACCCTCAGAGCTCCCAAGGATTAAATGACCAACCAAATATGGTGGGACTCATGGCTCCAGTAGCGTATGTATAGCAGAGGATGGCCTGGTTGCTCATCAATGGGAGAAGAGGTCATTGGTCCTATGAAGATTCTATGCCCCAGTGTAGGGGAATGCTAGGCCCAGGGTGTGGGAGAGGGTGGGTTTGTGAGCAGGGGGAGTGGGGAGAGAACAGGGTTTTGTTTTTTGTTTTTGTTTTTTTTGTTTTTTTTTTTAATTCTTTTCAGAGTGGAAACCGAGAAAGGAGATATGAAATGTAAATAACGAAAATATCTAATAATAAAAAAAAAAGAAATAAAAGATTCTAACGAGTGACTAGAATGAGAAAAACAAAAAACAAAAAACAATAAACTATAAAAAGTAAAATAAATTAAAGTGTCAACATTACTTTAAACAACTTATCTTTCACCTGCTAAAAATAGGAGCAAAATTCATCCTTAACTGATCTATGGACTTTTCACATTCCATAGAAATATCATAATAGAACTAAATATTGGTTGTAAGGTTCATATACTATAGAGTAAAATACCAAGAGGACAGCCCTGACAAGACTCACTCTTTGGGATGATGAAATGGCCTGTTGTTTCCAGCCCCCTGCTTCAACTGATGCTGTTTCCACAGACTTGCTTTGAGGGCAACTTCAGAAATGGCTACTTACTCTCAATGAGCTTAGGTCTTCTAGCCTTTCAGACTGTTCTAGTCAGGATGTCAGTTAAGTCCTAAATTTTCACAACACCTAAAGACCAGAGAACAAATAATGACTGGTAAGTCTATTTTGACTTAACCATTTTTCCAATTTCTTTTTGGGTCCCAAACAGGAATTTTTCATCTCAATAAAGCAGGTAGCAATTAAAAGAAGACTGTTGTCCCAGTTCCTTAAATGGAAAAGAATGGTTTTGGTTATTTTATAAGCTATAAATATGTTATCAGTTTAAGGGTTGATTTACAAATAATTATAGATTTGGACAGGCAGGAAACTAAGAGAGCTTACACTCTGGAATTTAGTCTTTCCCTACTTTTTCTCTATGTGAAAACATTTGGTCCAAGGAAATTCCAAGATTCTCATAGTTCTGACATCGAAGTTTTTATTTTCAAGAGTGCTCCTGAAGAAGGAATTTTTTTAACAATTTGTTTTGTAACTATACTATATCAGATCAAATGAAATTTTCCCTGTAATAAAAGCATTAGAGATCATATAAATGATAAATTATGCTTGAATACAGACACTGACACATTCCCACAAATATAAAAATACTAAATATTTATAAATCCTGAAAGCAGTTAATAAATCCATATTATCTACATGCTGTTATTATCCTGACATCAGCAACTTTATGCCTATTAGTATTTTAGCAAGTGAATACACAGAAAGTATCCTGGTAACTCCAGCACATCAGAATTAAATGCGTACCTCATGAAATTTTAGGCACTGTACACACATGGATATACACACATACAAATAATTTTTAAAACAATTAAAAATAAAACTAAAGTTCAGTGTTAATGTATTTCTGAGATATGTAACACAAAATGAATCAAAATAAAGCAACAAATGAATTTGTCTTCCACTGGAGAAATCTGTATTATTCTCTGATAAGTAGTAACAGTTTTACTACAAGTAAATTTTAGAAGGAAATAGTTCTGCTTTAATTTTGTTATGAATGAGTATATTAAAGCCAATGTTTCTAAGTTTTCAGAATCTACACTGTAAATTAATGGGTAACTAGGTTAGTTTCAAATACAACTTTTACAAACTGGTTATATGTCCTATGGTTTTTCATAAGTGTGTCAACATTAAATATATTTGCTTTAGATGTACATTAAAATTTGCTATAAAACTATGCTATAGATACACTACACATGCACTTAGCTTCTACTTAACTGTTTTAATGTATAAATACTAGCACACATGATAATTATATATGTCATTTCATGTGTGTAAATTATGTCTACAAGATTAATTACACTAAAGGGAGTGCACTGGAGTTATAGAATTGTCATTCTCAGGGCCTGTATGAATTTACCCACTCACCCATGTGTAAATAAGTCAATATATCACAGACTTGTCCAGAGAGTGTAACCAGTTTTATGTTTCCTGGTTAGGTGAGAAATGTTCCTGAATAAAACTTTAATTTGAGCATATTGATTATTTTGAGCAGAAAATCTTTAGGAGTCTTCTCATTCTCCTTGAATAGTTTGTACATATTCTTTGTCAACTTTTATATTGCACTTTTAATCCTTTATTATTGGCTTTTTTGATTTGTTGTGATGTAAGTTACAATGCTCTTGTCATTCTTTCACTGGTGCATTCACTATTCATGTGGTGTGTAATGGTACTTGTAAGCATGTTCTGGTATTGTTCTGTTTGTGTGCTTACTTACCATCCCTAATATCAAGCCCCCCATGCTCCGAGCTTCATGATCCCAATTCTGTTCTCTCTGGGAATTTTCCTTTGTGTCACATAGATGTCATGTCAGGAGTCTTATGATTGTGTCTTGCCAAGAATAACATTGAGGATAAAAGTTGAGAATACATGGGTGCCAATTGAGTTTTGCTTCTGCACTGTTGTTGATGAGTGCCATTATTTTTCCATGCCTATCATAATGCATGTTGATCTACTCATGGCTAAGTATAGATCTAATTTTATTAGACCTTTGATGTCTTAATCACATGTTTTCATTTTAAACTCCAAAGAATTTATTTATTAAAGTATTGTTTAAACAACATGGGGCTGATTCTCATTTTTCATCTGTGTTTGTTACACTTTCAACACATTCCTGAAACAGACATCCTCTTTTTGGCTTGAGCACAAATCATTTAAAATATCTCCTGGCACACTGAGTGTTGGTATCTGGTTTACTTGGTGTCTTAGAGTTTCCATTGCTGTGAAGAGACACCATGATAAAGTCTACTCTTTTTAATTAAGAATTTAATTAAATTTTCAGTTTTTAATTATTCAGTTTATATCCCACTCACTGATCTCCTCCCAGCCAGCTCTGACAGGCAATCTTACCCTCATCCCTCAATGCCCTTCTGCTCTGAGCATGTGGAAGTCCTCTGACATGTTTGTACCCTGACACTTCAAGTCTTCTTTGAGTCTAGGTTCTTCTTTTCCTACTGAGGCCAGACAAGGCCACCCAGCTAAAAAGGCATATCCCATAGGCAGACACCAGGTTTTGGGATAGCCCCATGCCAGTTTTTCAGGACCCATATGAAGATTTAGCTGCACATATGCTAGATATATACAGGGAGACCTAGGTCAAGCTTGTGTATATTCTATGGCTAGTGGTTTGGTCTCTGAGAGCCCCAAGGGTACAACATAGTTGAATCTGTTGGATTTCCTGTGCCATTCCTATTCCCTTCAGGACCCACAATCCTTCCTTCTATATTTTCTTAAGAATCCCCAAGCTCCATCCACTCTTTGGCTGTGGGTGTCTGCACATGTCTGAGTCAGCTGCTGGGTGGAGTCTCCCAGAGGACAACATGCTCCTTTCTGCAAGGATATATACTATTATATCACCTGCAAACAGCAATATTTTGACTTCTTTTTTCCTGGTTTGTATTCACTTGATCTCTTTAGTTGTTTTATTGCTCCTGTTAAAACATCAAGAACTCTATTGAATAGAGAGATAGAGAGTGGGCAGCTTTGTCTTCTCCCTGATTTCAGTGGAATTGCTTTGTGTCTCCTCATTAAGTTTGATGTTGGCTATTGGCTTGCTGTATATTGCTTTGATTATATTTAGGTATGTAGCCTATAACCCTGACCTCTGTCTAATATTTTTTTCATGAAGGGATGTTGGATTTTGTCAAAAGCTTTTTTCAGCATCTAATGAGATGATCATGTAAATTTTTTTCTTTTAGTTTGTATGTATAATGGATTACATTGATGGATTTTCATATATTGAACCATCCCTGCATCCCTAGCATAAATCTTACTTGATCATAATAGGTGATGTCCTTGATTGCCACGCACACTCGTCTACTCCAGTCACATCCAAAATATTGGGGATAAAATCCTGATAAAGGATAAGAGGGAATAAGGTCCCAAAAGGGGTTCTGTGCCTCCTGGATTTCAGACTAGTCGCTGGTATCCCCTAACTCAGACGTGTTCCAGAATTAGTCTCTCCAATCATCAACACGGCCTCATAATTAGGCATAAAGCTACCCCAAGTAATGATTTGTAAATGGTTAAGATTGGACCTTGTCTCCTGGCCGACACAATGTTTCCAACTATCCTAGTTTAATGTTTTAAGTACTAGAGAGTAATTGAAAGGTTTCTCTCACTCTAAGACATTAGCTGAAAGTGTTAGGTCAGATTCCCTTCTGCCTGCCTCCAGCAAGAACCAGAGAATTAGCATAAGAATACCTCAACAGGGTGTGGGGGTCGCTTGCCTACATGACTTCAGTCTAGCACTAGAACTGGGGGAAGAAGGACTTGGACTTACATGCAGGACTAGCACTAGAACTTAGATGGGCTAGGACTCAGATTCATGTATCTCTCGCAGTCCCCCAGGCCCAGGCCATTTGGGCCCGAGAGATGCAGCACCAGTTCAGAGGAGATAGCTGCTGCTTTAGACCCAGTATGTTTCAGATAGCCTCAGAGGTACCTCAACTGTTGAGCTGCCAGATTTTTCATTTCTCTTTTGCAATGATTGTAAAAGCCTCATATCATTTTTAAAGAAATACACTCAGATTTTACACCACTCGTGTGTAGTCTGTTTGTCAAAGCTGAATCCCGTGCCCACCTGGCCAGAACCCATTGTCCCGTGGAACAAGGGACCCCTCGAGAAATCCTGGTCCGTGGCACTTGATGTGCTCCTGTAATTATGTTTGTGAGAATTTTATTGAGTATTGTTGCATCAATGTTCATAAGAGAATTTGGTCTGAAGTTCTCTTTTCAGTCTTTGTGTGCCTTAGGTATCAGAGTGACTGTTCCCTCATAGAATGAGTTTGCCAGTGTTCCTTTTTCTGTTTTGTGGAACAATTAGAGGAATACAGATATTAGCTCTTTTTTGAATATCTGGTAAAATTCTGTCCAAAAAACATGATTCTCGGCTTTTTTTGGTTGGGAGACTTTTAAAGACTGCTTCTATTTCTTTATGGATTATAGGACTATTTAAATAGTTTAATTGATCTTGATTTGACTTTGGTAAGTGATATCATTCTAGAAAAGCATCCATTTTGTTATGATATCCCAATTTTCTGGGGAATGAATTTTAGAAGTTAGACTTAATGACTTTTGAATTTCACCAATTTTTATTGTCATGTCTCCTTTTTCATTGTTGATTTTGTTTATTGGATACTGTCTCTCTGCCTCTTGATTAGTTTGGCTTAGGGTTTGTCTATATTTTAAGTTTTCTCAAAGAACCAGATCTTGGATTCACGTTGGTTTGTATTATTTCTTTTTTTTTAAGTGATTGATTTCAGCCATGATTTTGATTATTTCCTGCCTTTCACTCTTCTTTGGTGTGCTTGTTTTTACTTCTTCCTCTTCTTCTTCTCCTTCTTCTCCTTCTCCTCCTTCTCCTTTTTCTTCTTTGTCAGCTTTCAGCTTTCCCTTTTACATTGCTGGTGTGAGAACTTCATAATCTCTTTATGGAAGTGCTTAGTGCTATGAACTTTCCTTTTAGCACTGCTCTCATTTTGTCCCATAATTTTTTACATGTTTTGACTTCATTTTCGTTGAATTTTAGAAAGTTTTTAATTTCTTTTTTTTTTCTTCCCTGAACCAGAGATCATAGAGTAGAGAGTTCTTTCATTTTCATAAATGTGTTAGCTTTCTGGTGTTTCTGTTGTTGAAGTCCAACTTTAATCCATAGTGGTATGATAATCAGTTGAGGCTTGTGTTTTGAGAAAGGATCTCTGAGGTACTGAAAAGAACTTATATTCTTTTTGTTTGTGTGCAATATTCTATAGATGTCTGTAAGGCCATTTGATTAATAGTGTCTACTGGTTTCATTATTTCTCTCTTTAGTTTTTGTCAGGATGACCTGTCAACTGGTGAGATTGGGTGTAAAATTTTCCCACTCTTAATGTGTAGGGTTTGATCTGTTGTTTTAAGCCTTAGTAAATTTTCAATATAAAATGTGGGTGGCCTTGTGTTTGGCACTTAGATGTTCAGAATTGAAATATCATCTTGTTAGATGTTCAAACTTGAAATATCATCTTGTTAGATTTTTCCTTTGATGAGTATGAAATACCTTTCCCTGTCTCTTTTGTTTATTTTTTATGAAAGTCTATTTCATTTGATATAAAGATGGCAACTCTACCTTGCTTCTTCAGTCCATTTGCTTGCAAAACTCTTCAAACTCTTCATTCTGAGGTAATGTCTATCTTTATTGCTGAGGTAGGTTTCATGTATACAGAATGATATATTTTGTTTTCTCATCCATTTTGTTAACCTATGTCTCTTTATTGGGGAATTGACTCCATTGATGTTGAAAGATATTAAAGACTAGTGATTGTTATTTCCTGTTATTTTGATGATGATATTAGATTTTGTGTGTGTGTGTGTGTGTGCTTCCCTTGTTTCTACTAGTATAGAAATATTTATTTCTTCTGTTTAGTTGAATGTAGTTATTGTTCTTGGGTTGAAGTTTTCTTCTGGTGTTTTCTGTAAGACTATATTTGTGGATAGATATTGTTTGTAATGGGATGTATTTTGAAATATCTTGTTTTCTATATATAAGGTGACTGAAAAACTTGCTCTGTATAGTAGTCTGGGCTGGCATTTTTCTTGTCTTATGGTCTGCAAAACATCTATCCAGGCCCTTCTAGCTTTTAGAATCTCTATTGAAAAATCAGGTTTAATTCTGATAGGTCTGCCTTTGTTTATTACCTAGCATTTTCCCTTGCTGTATTTAATATTCTTTCTTCTTTCTGTAGATTTTGTGTTTTGACTAATATGTGGCAGGATGATTTTATTTTTCCTGTCCAGTCTAGTTGGTGTTCTATGTGCTTCTGATATGTGCATAGGCATCTCTTTCTTTAGGTGGGGAAAATTTTCTTCAATGATGTTTTTTATGAATATTTTCTAGGCCTTGGTGTTGATAGACTTCACCTTCATATATTCCTATTATTCTTAGGATAGGTCTTTTCATGCTATCCCAGACTTCCTGTATGTTTTGGGTCAGAAATTTTTAGATTTAACATTTTGTTTGACTTATGTATCTATTTCTTTTATTGTTTATTCTGTGCTTGAGATTCTGTCTTCCATTTCCTGTATTCTGTTGGTGACACTTCCATCTTTTGTTCCTGTTCTCTTCTCTAGGTTTTCCATCTCCACTATTTCCTCGGTTTATGTTTTCTTTATTGCTTCTATTTAAACTTTCAGGTCTTTTAGTGCTTTGTTTATTTTTTTTCCTATTTAGTTGTTATTTCCTGTTTTTCTTTCTTCCTTAAAGACCTCTATCTGTTTGATTGTGTTCTACTGCATTTCTTTAAAAAAAAAAATTACAGTTGAGCAGTAGTGGCACATGCCTTTAATCCCAGCACTTGGAAGGCAGAGGCAGGAGAATTTTTGACTTTGAGGCCAGCTGGTCTACAGAGTGAGATTCAGGACAGCCAGGGATACACCGAGAAACCCTGTCTCAAAAAACCAAAAGCAACAAAAACAAAAAAATTACTTTTATTTATTTATTTTTTACACTTCAGTCATTACACCCCTGCTGGTTTACCCTCCAACAGTTCCTCATCCTATTCCTCCTCTGACTTGTCTCCAAAAGGATGTCCCTACCTCCCCCCATCCCACCACCCTACCAACTCTCCTCCTCGAATTACTTCATGCCTCAAGTTTCTTGAAGGTAAGGGTATTATCTCTCACTGAGGCCAGATCAGGAAGTCCTCTGTATATGTGTTGGGGGCCTTATTCCAGCTAGTGTATTCTGCCTGATTGGTGGCTCAGTGTTTGAGTGACCTCAGGGGTCTGGGTTAGTTGACACTGGGTATCTTCTTATAGTGTTGCCTTCCTTCTCAGCTTCTTCCATCCTTTAGGGATTTATCTATTTCTTTTTTAAAGGCTTATCTTTATAAGATTGGATTTAAAGTCATTTTCTTGTGCTTTGGATGTGTTAGGGTATCAGCGCTTGCTATAGTAGGGTGGCTATGCTCTGAAGGTTTAATGTTGCCCTGGCTTTTGTTGATTCTTTTGAGGACCTTTTGTCATATAGATAACTTTCTTTCCTGGATGCTCCTGTAGTCATATGTATTTGGGAGGTATGTTAACCTTAATGACTCTGGTATGCCAGGCCTCTGATGGCTAGACTTGGGCTGTATATTTCTGTATCTGCAGTTCTGTATGTTTCAGGATCCACAGGTCTGTATGGCTCAGGAGCTGCAGGTCTAATGAAGGTGTGGGTAGAGGAAGTTGCTTTGGGCTGCTTCAATGCAACTCATAAAAATGAAATTGTGACTGGCTTACTCTTTCAGGGTTTTAGTCCATGCACTGGCTAGTTTTCTGTGTCAACTTGACACAAGCTGGACTTAACACAGAGAAAGGATCCTCCCTTGATGAAATGCCTCCATTAGATCCAGCTCTAAGGCATTTTCTCAATTAGTGATTAAGGGTGGAAGGGTTAATTTGAGGTGGTGCTATACCTGGGCTAGTAGTCTTCGTTTCTATAAGGAAGCAAGCCAGTCAGTAACATCCCTTCATGGCCTCTGCATCAGCTCCTACATCCAGGTTCCTGCCCTGTGTGATTTCCTGACTTCCTTTGGTGATAAACAGCAATGTGGAAATGTAAGATGAATAAATCCTTTCCTCCCCAACTTGCTTCTTGGTTATAATGTTTGTGCAGGAATAGAAACCATGACTAAAACAGTCCATTAACATCATAGCAAGAAGCATGCAAGCAGGCATGGTACTTCCTGGATGAGTTGAGAGTTCTGCATCTTGATCTGAAGATAACTATCCTCAAGTAGATATGAAGAAGCTCTCTTTTGCAATGGGTGGAGCCTGAGCATTGGAAGAGACCTCCAAAGCCACCCCAAAAGTGACATACTTCCTTTAATAAAGGCACACCTCTTAAGAGTACCACTCCCTGCATGCTAAACATTCAAACCATCACACTTGGTCCAATAATTTTTCTTCCTACAGGAACATTTGAAAATATAATTTAAACTTCAAAAAGGTGTAAGATAATACAACAGGGTTAAAATATTTTCTGAGTGTAGCAGCCACATCTACTATAGAATGACAACACTGTCTATGTCATGCCAGAAGAGAGCATTTTACAATCCTTTTCATTATCTCCCAGATCTTATATTGCTTCAGTTCCCTCTTCCACACTGATGTCTGAGTCTGAGTCTTTTTTCTTTATTGGATTTTTTATTTATTTACATTTCAAGTGTTATCTCCTTTCCCAGTTCTCCCCCTCCTCGAAACCCTCCTATCCTATTTCCCCTCCCCGGCTTCTATGAGGGTGTTCCTCCATGTATCCATACACTCTGGCCTCCTCACCCTCGATTCCTCTACACTGAACCATCTATCAAGCCTTCATAGGAATGAGGACCTCTCCTCCCTTTGATGCCTAATAAGGCCATCCTCTGCTACATATGTAGCTGAAGCCATGTGTATGCCTTGGTTGGTGGCTTAGTCCCTGGAAACTCTGGGAGTTCTGGTTAGTTGATATTGTTGTTCTTTCTATGAAGATGCAAACCTCTTTAGCACCTTCAGTCCTTTTTCTAACTCCTCTATTGGGGACCCTGCACTCAGTCAAATGGTTGGCTGAAAGTACCATGCTATTTTTGTAAGGCTGTGGCAGGGCCTCTCAGAAGACAGCTATATCAGGCTCCTTTCATCAAGTATTTCTTGGCATCCACAATACTGCCTGGGTTGGGTGACTGTATATAGGATGAATCCCCAGGTAGAACAGTCTCTAAATGGCCTTTCCTTCAGTCTCTGCTCTACACTTTGTCTTCATATTTGCTCCCATGAGTATTTTGTTCCCCTTTCTAAGAAGGACTGAAACACCAACATTTTGGTCTTCCTTCTTCTTGTGCTTCATGTGGTCTGTGAATTGTATCTTGAATATTCTAAGCTTTGGGGCTAATATCAACTTATCAGTGAGTACATACCATGTGTCTTCTTTTCTGATTGGGTTACCTCACTCAGGAGGACATGTTCTAGTTCCATCCGTTTGACTAAGAATTTCATGAATTCATCATTTTTAATAGCCGAGTAGTACTCCATTGTGTAAATATACCACATTTTCTGTATCCATTCCTCTGTTGAATGACATCTATGTTCTGTCCAGCTTCTGGCTATTATAAAGAAGGCTGCTAAGAACATAGTAGAGCATGTGTCCTTATTATATGTTGGAGAATCTTTTTAGTATATGCCCAGGAGTGCATCAATGGACTCAATTCCCCAATAAAAGATATAGACTAACAGACTGGATACACAAATGGGACCCAGCATTTTGCTGCATACGAGAAAAACACCTCAGTGACAAAGACAGACCCTATCTCAGAGTAAAAAATTAAAAAACAAATTTCCAAGCCAATGGTCCCAAGAAATAAGCTGGAGAAGCCATTCTAATGTTGAATAAAATCAACTTTCAACCAGAAGTTACCAAAAAAGATAAGGAAGTACATTCATAGTGTTCAAAGAAACTACCAAGATGAACTCTCAAGTCTGAACATCTATGCTCCTACAAATGCAAAGGCACCTACATTCGTAGAAGAAACTTCACTAAATCTCAAAGCACATATTGTACCCCACACAATAATAGCGGGAGTCTTCAGCACCTCACTCTCAGCAATGGACAGATCATGGGAACAGATTTCTGAGTCTTAAAGGAGATAGCATAATTGTTTGTTTAGGGCTGAACACTTACACAGTTATTCTCTGCACTTTTGACACCTATAAGTCTCAACTCATATCTGTTCATTGATGTGAGCTTCTCTAATTAAGGCAAGTATGTGATTGTCTGTGGGCATAAATTTAGTGATTTAGGTGTGGTATATGTCAAAAATAGTAGCTTGTTTGGTTCTGTGGCTAAATTATTCTCATGCATGTGATTTTCCAAGGTTTACAGTACCAGATATGGTTTTCCTCTGATAGAATAAAATTTTTAAAATTTTAAATCTATCTACTTGGCATTCTAAATGCCTCTTGAATTAAATGGACAACATTTTCTCAGGTTTTGGAATTTTGCTGCTATTGAAAATGTTTTCTTTGATTTTTACCAGAATCACTTTACCTTCTTCTATATCTAGGATTCATAGGTTTCCCTTTATGTAATATAGTTTCTGTATTCTCTGGCATGGTTTTTGTTTATTTTATTAATTTATATGACCTAATTCTACTTATTTCATTTTATTGCTAAGATTTTCACTAGAGCTTCCTACTATAATCATTGAATTACTCATTTTAGTTTTTATATCAGTTTTTTTTCAGGATTTCTCTTTATTAAATTCTATTGTCAGTAATATCCTACATGGTTTCACTTATTTAATTTAAATTTCTGTAGATTCTTTACTTAGTTCTGGCCTTCTTCATATCCTCTGAGTTACTTGGACTCAAATATAAATATAAATAATATTTATAATTTTTCATAGTCATGAGTATCAGGTAAGTTGCTTTCATTGTGGAAAATTACTATGGTATTCATTTTTGGAAATGATATTCTCTGATTTTCTATGGTACTTCTTTTGTTTTTTTAACAATAGAATCTTAGTTTCTGTATTCAGGAAGTTGCTTATTGTCTTTTTGTTTTGTTTTGTTTTGTTTTTCGAGACAGAGTTTCTCTGTGTAGCCCTGGCTGTACTGGAACTCACTCTGTAGACCAGGCTGGCCTCGAACTCAGAAATCTGCCTGCCTCTGCCTCCCAAGCGCTGGGATTGAAGGCATGTGCCATCACTGCCCAGCGCTTGTTGCCTTTTAATATAAGTACTTTGCCTGCCTTTCTTACAGTGGTGTTTGGAACTCTATTTGCTGTTACCACAGTATCACAGATTTTTAGAGCATTTAGAGATTTTAGTGCATTTGAAGTTTTCTTTTGTATCCAGCACTGATTTGTGACTGGGGCAATGGATTGGTCTTCCTCAGCTACAGAAAAGCATTGTTTTTTGATTGTTTGGTTGGTTGTTTTGTGTTTGTCTTCATGTACCCTGCAGTACTCTATGAAATAAGCTAGTTTTCCTTTGGATTCATCAAAATCCTCAAGGACGGTACATTTACAAATTCATGTATATAAATTAGTAAAATAATTATGTGAAAATATTTAGACAGTATTAGTAAATGCAGATTTCCTTCTCCTAGGCAAATGAATATTAATTAGTGATGTAATCAGAACAGCTTGCCCTTATCACTTACCAAAAAACTTTCTGTCATGTATGTCCATTCACTAGTTTTAAATTTAATTTTTACATTACATTTGCAGAGTGATTTCTCTTTTTTGATAGGTACTTAGAGAAACTGTTTCAAGTGTTTACTTATTGGTGTTCATTATGATAAATGTCTATAAGAGCCATAGTCTTTGCACTTCTTCTAGCTGAAGAAGAACACCAGTTTCAGAAGACTATAATCTCTGTGACAGCCACAACTTCTTTCTAGCCTTTGTAGCTTTTACTATCCTGCTTGAATAATGGCTTGAAAATGAAAATTTAGAACATTATGCTGTATTTCATTTCACCACCTTAGTTCCCATATCAGAAAACATTACCCTTTGAACATCATAATAAGCTAGATCACTTGTTATCATTTAGACAGCGGACAGGAAAAAGTTCAAAGCCATTCAAAAGCTCTTGTTAGAATCAATTTTCAAAATATTTTATATACTTACATACTACAAACATTACTAATCTTACAAAATGTATCAGTGTACACATTTGTGGATTTTTTTCTGTTATGTGTCATTTTTGAGCTTGTATAACCATTAGAAAATACTTCTTAAACTTTTAAAATGTTACATAATATTATAAAATATTAAGTTATAGAAACAAAAAGAATCAAACCAGGAGGAATAATTTCACAATAACTATGATAACAATGCATTTTTCTCAAAAACAAAGACTTCTGTCATCACCATATTGAGTCTTTAAATTTTTGTGGAATTTTTACATAAGGATGAATTGGTATGTTATCTAAGAGCTTGAAAATTAAAACCTACCTTTTCCTACTTTGTGATAAATTCTTTACTATTTATACAAATTAAAGAAGAACTTCAGCCAGGTGGTGATGGCACACATCTTTAATCCCAGCACTTGGGAGGCAGAGGCAGGTGGATTTCTGAGTTCGAGGCCAGCCTGCTCTACAGAGTGAGTTCCAGGACAGCCAGGGCTACACAGAGACACCCGTCTCAAAAAAATCAAAAGAAAGAAAGAAAAAAAAACTTCTATCTTTCTTACCTTTACTTAAATTTTCAAGATGCCTGAAAAGAGGATTCTCAGAGGCTTGGCAAGACCGAAACACAAAGTGCTTGCAGCCATGACCAACTTGATGATACATATCAGGATGGCGAAGCCTCTTGACCCTTTCTTGCTTCACTTGCCTCTTACTATTGCTCCTTAGGAGTACAGTTCTCTGTTATAGATTTAATCTTCATTCCTTAGAGAATGAGAGGTTAGGTATATCTTCTCATGTTGTCTTCTCCTTTCCAAGGTCAAATTACTCAGTCTAATTTGTATACAGTTAGCATAAAAATTGTAGAAGCCTAAGTGATTATGATGACATGAAAATTATCATTTTCTTTATGTTAAAATTCAGGGGAAATTTACTTGCCTCCAATTCTAAGTTCTGTGTTGTAAAAGGATATTTATGAATCTAAATAAAAATAATAAATGCAGTGAAATCAATATACCAAATCCAGAAGAAGCAGTTTAAATACCACAGTTAAATAAGTCAATTGGGAATTCAATACATATTCAATAAAAACAATTCTCTCCCATGCAAAAGTCTGTTTTGATTGTCAGATATTTTTAGGCTCTAGCAAATGTCTCCTTAAATAGCAAAGGATACATGAGTTTGGTCATCCAATATTCTCATACAATACAGTATATCTATCATGTGTCCTGTAGTAGAACTCCCACATTCTTCACTTTTCAGTGAAAAATATGCATTATGAGTATTAACATTGTTATTTTTCATTCTTTATTTGTTGTTTATAGAGCTCTTGAGGACAGAGTTGGCTACATTAGACAGAAAAATATGGTTTCCAGTTCCTTAATACATGAAAACTTTCTATCAACATTTGAGAATATTTAAGGTGATAGCAATCCTTCATTTACATTTTAGCAACTGATATCAATGAATACAGTAGAAGCTCTAGAAAGCTTTAATATTCCCATATTCCTTTTCTTAAAAAAATACCTTAAACTTTCTAGTCTTTATTTTTAAAAAAACATAAAAATGAGATATAAATAATAGTATTAAAATACACAATTGAAGAGCTTTAGCATTGTGTTCTGCTCTTGAATTTATCCACTCATAATGGTTTATGCCTGCTTTAAAGACTTGAACCCAGCTTCAAAAAAGTTTAAAACACTGCAATGCTATTAGGTAGAAAATTACATAGGTTTTTTTTGGGGGGGTTGGGTATAAAGTCTTTGTTTTCATATTGGAATACTGTACTCAACAATAATTATCTCTGCAATCTTATGAACTGCAAGAAGAATGGCTCAATGTCAAGTATATTTAAAATATTATACTCTTTTGACAGATGGTATCTAATATTAAATGTTTTATTCCAATAAGTGGATATAATATATAAAATCTTTAACTTATCCAGGACTAGATGTGTCCAACAATACATCCTGTGGTATTCTAGAAAACAAAGTTACTTAGCAACAATGTACAGTCTCAATATAGATTCCTTGTTTGTTAACCTTTATGCAGTGATGGATTTCAATTTTTAAAAATAAGCATTCTCAACACTGACAATTCATGAAAACGATTTTTTTTGTTTTAGCTATCATTTTAAAGTTGTGTCATTTTCTTAATATAACACCTCAGCCCTCAGGTCCCTACTTTATTTTTGGAAAGCCAATATGGGTATTTAAAACTTTGCTATTTAAATGTTGAAATTTTTCATAAGAATTTTAAGAATTATTATTGTGAATTGATTGGCAATCCACAAAAATCTTAATCAGAGTATTAAAAAAAGTTTATCTTAAGCTTATTAACCTAATCATTAAAGATTATTAATAATAATTTTAGAGAATTCTGTGGACATAATTTTTAATAGTTTGTAGTAAATCATTTTCTCATGTGTTCTAATTTTAGCATTAGATTAAATCACTATTTTAAAGAATTATTTCATCAAGCAATAACTTAGTACATCTTAGAATACATGACTATAAATTTTTATCCCACTATTCTATAACAAGAAACATTAAAATAAATAGGTCTAGAAACTCATTATATACATGTTAGTAACTGTGTCATCAAGCTTACCTAACATCCATACTTACTATGAGTTTTGTAAAATCATAAATTCAGAGAAAGTTCAGTAACAATAGTTGCAGGAAGAAGAAAAGTTAGAGCAAACCATCTACAACATTTTACAGAATTGCTGAAATGAAATTTCATGTCTGTGAATCAGGAAATAATCACTGAGCTTTTCCATTTCTAATGCTTTTCCTTTCCTTATCACTGTATTTTTTTTTTCTTTTTCTAATTGGATATTTTATTTGTTTACATTTCAAATATTATCCCCTTTTCTAATTCATCCCCCAAGAAAACCTCTATACAATCCCCCCTCCTCCTGCTTCTATGAGGGTATGCCTCTACCCAGAAATAATCAGTTGCAAAACTGAAATTTCACAAAAGCAATCCTTTAATTTGGATAGTGTGGGAAACGCTGACCAGCTCCTAATTCATTTTAATCATCAGAATTCACGCAAACAGGTCCCCAATGACGGAGCTAGAGAAAGGACTCAAGGAGCTGAAGAGTTTGCAGCCCATTAGGACAAACAATAATATGAACTAGCTAGCACCCTAAGAGCTCACATGGAGTAAACCACCAACCAAAGAGTACACATGGTGGGATTCATGGCTCCAGCTGCATATGTAACAGAGGATGGCCTAGTCGGTTATCAACGAGAGGAGAGGCCCTTGGTCCTGTGAAGGTTCTATGCCCCAGTGTAGAGAAATACCATGGCCAGGAAGTGGGAGAGGGTGGATTGTTGAGCAGAGCAGGGGGAGGGGTGAGGGAACAGGTTCCCCCTACCCGCCCTCAATTTTGGAAACCAGGAAAGGAGAAACCAGGAAAAGAGATATCATTTGAAATGTAAATAAAGAAAATATCTAATAAAAATATTTAAGAAAAAAGAATTCATGCAAACATGTTACACATATTTGAAAGAGAAAAATTCCTCTGAAAATAAAAGAAACTACAGTTGTTGCTGTATTTTCCTTCTTTCTTCACTGTACAACATTAAAAGCTGGAGATGAGTATAATGTTATTTTTCAACATGGCCTTTATAATTATGCTTATGTTGTGAGAAGCTATAAGTATCAACTCTGATATTGAATAACCCTGGTTGTGCTTATTGTTTCACCCCAAAAGATACAAACAACTTTAGTAAATTTTTGTATGTGCTGACAATTTCCAGTGGCAGAAATGATTTTGGATTCATTTGCTCATTAACAGAATAATATATTAGACAAGTAAGTCATGGTTTTCTACTGATTGGATAAAAATGAATGCCAAAGAGTAAAATGAACTGATGACAGGCAAGAGTAACCCAAGGAATGTCATGTGATTAGTGTCTCATATTTGTTATGAGATTATCATTATTTCCTAATGTACATTGAAAACAAGAACCAAGAGCCCCACATCCTTGCGACAAAAAAATTTAATATATCATCTTCCTATTTATACAGTGTTACATGGGAACATCATGTAGTATGGATTTCAATGATCATCTACAAAAAAGTATATAAGAGATACAAATTTTAAATCACTGAACTACACTACTTAAAACAACCTGTTCTTGTGGCAAAAGTTAATTAAGTCATTCTTGTTTTTGCTGTTGTTATTCTTGATTTCTTCAATACATATTCTAACTTGCCCTTTTATAAAATTTTCTTTGAAGAAAATCCCAAGGAAATGCATTATTTTCTATAAGGATGGATCTATAAGTCCTTTGTGGTTGAAAAATTATTGAAGTCGTTTTAGATCATATTTAGTATAATAATTGATTTTTAATATTGTGAAAATAATGGAAATTGAGGCAAGCTATTTAACTATCCAGAACCTAGTAATTTTTTTTTAATTTGAGACCTTATTACTTTTATTCATAGAACATAAGTTAAAAAAGGAAATTAGGACTTGGGTTCCTTCCGGTCTGTCCGGACTGGGGTCCAGAGCAGACCTTGGGATCAAGCTCTGGAGCCAGTCCTACAACACCCAGAGGAAGCTCCACTCCCAGGCGCTCTGAAACACCCAAGATCAGAGGTGAGCAGGAACCAACATCTGTCCCAACACTGGAAGTAACTGGGACCAGCGGGACCAGGCACTTAGGAACTCCACCAGCCCAGTGACTCTGGTTACTTCCCGTCTGTCTGGGATAGTGTTCTGAGAAGACCTTGGGCAGAAGCTCTGTAGCCAGTTCCACAACACACAGAGAAAGCCACACTCCCAGGTGATCTAACAAGCCCAGAATCCCAGGATCCCAGAATCACAGGATCACAGAGACAGCTTGAATCTGAGGAATTCTGACACAACCAGGATCACAGGAAGGACAGGCTCCAGTCAGATTTAGCAAGGGCAGGTAGCACTAGAGTTAACCAGATGGTGGGGGGCAAGCATAAGAAAATAAACAACACAAACCAAGGTCACTTGCCATCATCAGAACCCAATTCTCCCTCCATAGCAAGTCCTGGACACACCATCATACCGGAAATGCAAGATTCATATCTAAAATCACTTATGATGATGATACAGGACCTTAAGAAGGACATAAATAGCACCCTCAAAGAAATA
>NW_022196905.1:16019818-16036721 GCF_008632895.1 Mastomys coucha
TTGATTGTCATCCAATGGTCTCTCTAATTTGGTAATTAGAGAAATAGGTCCAACATTGTACAATCTATTTACACTGTCAGATTGTTTGTTTGTGACAGTGCCTTAATGTGTACAACATAAGTGTCTTGAAATCTTGCTTCTCCTATCTCAGCCTCTCTATTAGTAGTATTGTTTATTTCATGTTTTTACACAATACTATGGTTTTTAGAACAGCTTATATATTTCAAAGTATTTATATACCCAAAAGAAACATAGATGATTAACTAGGGAGGCTTGTAAGAGAACAACAAAATGAAACTGAATGCTTTGCTTGACATTTGTAACTTTTGTATCAAGTTTGAAGAATAGGACTTTATAAGATACTCTTTCTCTGAGATGAATGCTTTTCCAAATTAGCACAGCTAATGAACCAAATTTTTACCCTCACCTAATGCCTGTGCCACCCTCCAAGCAGAACCATTGTTCATTGAAATAGTTGGCGAACGACTTTATGGATAGAGCATCTTAATAACTACACCATTTCTTAAATGAATGTAACCTGTTCTCTGTAGGCTGAGAATGAAGTCACTCATGCAAGTCAAATAGCTTTGACCATAGCAGGAAGTCTGTATTCAAATGGAGCCCTACAATTCATTTCTTGGTGCAGCAGAACTATCAACTCTCAGCTTAGCTAGGATGGAGGTAAAATCCTTTGGTGATGTGAATTACCATTGAAATATAGCCTTAGTACAATATAGTCATTGAAATATAGCCTTATTACAATGAAACCCAATGTCTAAAAATTGTTCTTATTTTGGGCTTTTACCACAGTAAGAGCCAAGATTTTAAACTCTACTAAATACAAAACAAATAAAAAGACTTTATATATTCATGTTCATTTAAGAAAATACTAGTAGTGATGTATTATTTTTAAGTATACAGCTAGTATTTAGAGTTATTTAAAATTTATATTGAGAAAATTGTATTTTCACTATTGCTGTAGATGAGCATCTACATAAGACTGTTCAATTGATTGTTGTTTTATATCAAAAACTTTTATAATACTTATTTTTATTGTTATAATATTTTATAAATTTTAAGTAATACGACAAAAAAGATATTGTATGTATGAAGGGGGGGTCTATGGGAGGAGCAGTGGTACAAAAGGGGACCAAGAATGTGATTCAATTCTATTTAATTAAAATATGTTTTTAAATGTTAAAAAAATAAAATAAATAAAATAAAAAAGAGGAAATTAACTTATTACAAAAGTTTTGACATAAGTAAGCACACTTGTCATTGTTTCTGAAACTATATATAATATTTCATGAAATGAAGTTTGCATCACAATTTAAATGTCTTGACTCATATATGAAAGCTATGCTTAGAATAAGGTTAAATAAGGACCTACAAACTATTCAAGTTTCCTGGGCACATATTATGCATTAATGTAGTTTTCTGCCAGCGGACACTACACGATAGTGGATTGAGACGAACGGGACCTGTGAACAATAAGAGGGGGTCGGGGGTGGGGGGAGAGCAAAGAGGGACACGACACCAAGTAAGGTGACTTTATTTAGGGTGTTAAGTGTTTATATAGTAAGACAAAAACAAAACCACAACCATCAGACTTTTAACATAAACATGAGACCTGACAAAGGGAAACTAGCAGTCTGTTTACAGCAGAAACTTTAAGTGTGAGTTCTGGCAGAACTGAGCTGATTGTTTGTCAGTCTTTGATCTTCAGCAGTCAGTGTTTCACACCACTGGTGGGCAGACACACAGTCCCAGGCCTGCCAAGGCATTCTTTCGCTTTTAGGCTGAGCAGCATACTTTCGCTTACGGGAACAGGGGAAGGAGACCACATTTCACCCAATTTCGTTTAAAAACAAATGGAGGATGAAGGTCAAGCTCGACACATTTGTATGGGAATCATCACGGTGTTTTTAGCTTCTCTCTCTCTGGCTGTGTCTTTCCAGGCTTCTTTTGCACAGCAAGAATCGGGCTTTATAATGTGTCTTTATAACAGCCACAGCCACTGGTCATGTGCCTATTACTGGACTGAACTTACCACCAGAGAGACCGCGTCTTTCTGTACCATCCATCTATACAAAATGTCAAGACGTGTCTTTTAACACCTGTAGAGTCCGGGAGATGCTAAAATTTTCTGAAAGCAGCTACTGTAATCCTGGCTGGGCTGTTCACATTCGTGCTGAAGCCAGGAGGTGGAGCTGGAGATGGGCTCCCGCTGAGTTGCAAGTCTTCCCTCCATTTGGGCTCTGGAGTTGGTTGCCCAGGGAACAGGTCTCAATAACATGCAAATTAGTCCTTTGATGACTCCGGTTGTCAAATTAACCTTTGAAGTGCTGGGATCTCGGTGGCGTGCCAGCAACTTTGGGATGTCACTTGCTCTCAAAATGTAAACATTGTGTTGATAGCCAACACTCTCATGCTCCGGGTGAGCCACGGTTTGTTTTCAGGAGTAAGCAGTTTGGAATAAACGGGAAAAACATGTTCAAAGACTGGCAGGACAAAGCTTGTCAGCTTAAAACAAAGGAAAACAAAAGAAAAAAGAAAAAAAAATACATTCCACAGCAATCTGAGCTTTCCTGCTCAAACAGCAGCTGCTCTGAATCAATCTGGCATACCAATCTCTCTGGGAGCCGCCATATCTCCTCTTCTTTTTAGGAAAAAATGTAGACTGAGCCTCTGCCCCAAACCAACACAGAGTTTGGGCCATGCCATGCATTGGTGAGTGGGTCTCTCCAACGCACCATGGCATAAGAATTAATAGATTCAGGATGCCAATGTCAGTCCACTGCAGATCGACCTTTAACATCAGTCTGCAGAAAGTTCAAAATGAAAAGAACAAAGGTAAGATGTGCCTTTGGAGACCTCTGGGGTAAGAGGTTCCCTCCCTTGGTCTTGAAAAGCCAATTTTTAATCGTGCGATGAGCACGTTCAACAATACCTTGTCTTATAGGGTTATATGGAATGTCGGTCTTATGAAAAATGTCAAAATCTTTGTAAAATGAAGTAAAATTCTTACCAGTGTAAGAAGGCCCATTGTCTGTATTGACCGTTTCGGGCATACCCATAACACTGAATGTTGGCAAACAATGGTCAATAACATTTTTAGAGACTTCTCTTGTTTGTAGGAAGCAAATATAAATCTTGAACAAGTATCAATGTAGACATATATATATTTAAGCTTTCTAAATCCTGTATAATGTGTTATATCTATTTGTCAGATATTATTAGGTATAAGTCTTTTTGGGTTTACCCCCAAATGTGGGACTGGGGATAAAATGACACACTTAGGGCACTGTCTGGCAATCATTCTTCTTTGTTCTCTGGAAATTTTATGTTTGAGCCTCAGAGTTTGGCTGGATAGATGGAAATTATCATGATCCTGTTTAGCTAAGGCTACAGGATCTGAAACTAAAATCTCTCTTATAAGAGCTCTGTTAATGAGGTCCTTGCCTCTGGCTAATGGTCTTGGCAGGGCAGCATGAGCCCGAATATGACCAATATAGAATTGATTTTTATGTGCAAGAATGATATTTTGTAACTGAGCAAATAAAATTTGTGTTGGTGCATCCAGCTTAAAATTTCTAACAGTTTCAGGCAATGGCAAAGAATTGAAGATGTAGAAGCTGTCAGTGTATAAGTTAAATGTATCAGGCACAGCTTTAAAGACCTTTAAAACTGTAGTTAATTCAGCCAATTGAGCAGAGAGACCAGGAGTTTTTATAACCACTTGTAGATTATTAATGAGATATCTAGTTCTTTCTTTAGAGGTGTCATCAGTAAATACCACAAGGGCATTGTTTATTGGCTTCCAAGCCATTACCTTTGGAAAAATTATTTCATGTACATTTATAAACTTTATTAATTTGTCTTGGGGATAATGATTATCTATAGTTCTCTGAAATCTAATTTGAGCAAGCAGCCAATCTGTACTATGTTGTTTAAGCCAGGAGTCTTGTTCTAAAGTAAAAGGTTGAATGATAACATCTGGCTCTTTGCCAAAATAAGTTAATGTTTGTTTCTTGCCAAGCATAATTATCTGGGCAACAGCAGCTTCATAATATGGCACAATATTATGTTTAGGAGACATCTTTGAATAGATCTACATAATAGGTGTCTTTTTGTCAAAATGTCGTAGTAGCATAACTAGTATTGAAAACTAATAAATGTAAAGGTAAAGAATAATCTATGTAAGTAATAAATTGATTCTCAATAGCCTTTTCTACCTGCTGTAAAGCAGATATTCCTTCTGTAGTTAAGGATCTAGGAGAATTCAGATCAGAATTACCTCTAAGAATATCAAATAAGGGCTTCAAGTCCCTTGTGGTAAGTTTTAGATAGGGACAAAGCCAGTTAATATCACCTAATAATTTTTGAAAATCCTTTAAAGTTTTTAATTTGTCTCTATGTATAACTATTTTTTGAGGAATAACAATTTGATCTGTAAGTGTAAAACCTAAATAATTATATGGATCTTGAGTCTGTATCTTTTTTGGACCAATTTGTAACCCCCTCTCATTAAAAGTAATTTGTAAATCTTTATAACATGAAAATACATCTTGGGGAATTTTCTCAGTAATCAAGACATCATCTGTGTAATGGGCAATGTAGATCAATGGCCATTTCTTCCTTATAAGTTCTATTACTTGTGCCACAAATTTTTGACATAACATAGGACTGTTTGTCATCTCTTGAGGAAGAACAGTCTATTCATATCTCTTCATAGGTTCCTTAAAATTTACAGATGGAACACTGAAAGCAAATCTCTCACAATCTTCAGGGTACAATGTAATTGTAAAAGAGCAATCTTTTAAATCCATAATTATTTTGTAAAATCTTTTTGTAATTGTCACAGGAGATGGCATTCTAGTCTGTAATGTTCCCATTACAACCATAGATTCATTAACCTTTCTTAAATCTTGTAATAGTCTCTATCTACCTGATTTTTTCTTAATCACACATATAGGTGTATTCTATGGGGAATTTGATTCCCTCAGGTGGTCTGCTTCTAGTTGTTCCTGTACTAGCAATGAAGCTGCTTTTAGTTTCTCTTGAGACAAAGACCACTGATCAACCCACACAGGAGTATTATTAATCTACTTGATTTTATCTGCATGGGGCACAGGAAAGACAGTGGCCGCTATGGAAAATGTGTCAAACCTTTATCCTCATTATAAGGCTTATGGCCTCTGTATGTTCTAATGTCTCGTTTGGACTCTTATCTATTAGTTAGCTCATTAGGGGTACATAATACCAGCCCCATCTGTGATAACCCATCTCTCCCCCACAGAGTGACAGGGAGGTTAGGCATAACATATGGTTGAAATTGTCTTGAGTTACCTTTCTCATCCCTCCAGGTTAGTAGCTTAAAGCTTTGTTTTGGATTGTTAGCATAACCAATCCCTTGGAGGTGAGTAATAGACTCAGTCAGAGGCCAGGTTGGGGTCCAGTTCTGAGCTCTAATGATGCTCACATCTGCTCCTGTGTCAATAAGTCTCTTAAAACATTTTCTTTCAACACTCAGTTTAAGATTAGGTCTATTATTTGTAATAGACTGTATCTAGAAAATTTCAGGAGCATCAGAACAACTCTGTCTTGTCTCATTAGTAATAGCTTTAGGAGACATAGGATACATAGAAACCAAGATAAGTTGAGCAATTTTCTTATAAGCAGGTCCAAAAATAATACCACGTGGTGAAGAAGCCACAATCTTTATTTCTCTTAGATAATTGTGATCAATAGCACCTGGGTTAATCTGTAAACCATCTACAGTAACACTACTTTTGTCAATCACAAAATCCCAAGTCTCTGGAGGCAAGGGCCCATAAACTCCAGTAGACAGAATCTTAATTCTCATTTCTGGGGTTAATACTGTGTGCTAGGTGGAGGATAACTCCATTCTTGTTCATCTTGGCATTGCTCTGAGGAGCTCAGGTATAGATCTTCTTGACTTTGTATTTTCTGGGTCCCATGTATAACTCTCTGGTTCAAGAGCGGGGGCCGGACCCTGGCCCCTGTGCACGTTTTTTGAACAAGTATAGTCTTGAGAACCTCTCTTAAATCTCCCCTTTCTGGCCCAATGTTTTCCTTTCTTACACTGATCACACAGTTTCTGTCTATTGCCTTCTGGCTGTCTTTCTGCATTTCTTGACCTTTTTGGACATTCTCTTTTAAAATGGTTAAAGCTGTCACATCTATAGCATTTTCTGTTATCTTGACGGTATGGCAAATTTTTTGGTATAGATGTATATTGTACTGCAGCTGTAACGGCTACATTCTGATTAAAGTTAGGCCCTGTGTTAGCACAGAGGCAAATATAGTCAGAGATATCTGTCTGTCCCTTGTGTGGTAAAAGAATCGCTCTAAACATTGGATTAGTGTTCTCAAAAGCTAGCTGTGTGATTAGAGGACCCTCAGCATATGAGCTTCTAAGCATTCTGCTAGCTGCTTCCTGTAGCCTGTCCACGAAATTCTGAAAAGGTTCTGGACCCTGTTGCACACCCGTCAGGTTTGTGTTACCTTCCCCTTTTGTGGGTAGTTTTATCTAGGCCCTGTGTGTTGTCATTGTTATCTGAACTAACACTCTAGCAGGGTAATCTATCTGCCGAGCCATTCTTTCAAACTGTCTTTCCCCCACAAGCATTTCTAGAGACCAGTCAGAATAATCTGCCTGAGCATTCTGTATAGTGATAGCTTTACACTGTTCACGCCATTCAGAGTTCTAGATCAGATAATCTCCAGACAGAAGGACTGCTTTGCACAAAGTTTTCCAGTCTTGAGGTATAAAATTAAAATCTGTCACACTGTTGACCAATGCCTGTGTAAATGGTGCATTGGGGCCATATCTATCTACAGCTTCCTTCAGTTCTTTGATGACTTTTATATCAAAAATTTGGTAAAACCTCTGTAAATCATCATTCTGACCTCCGCATTCCACAACCAGAAATGCTAGTAACTCTGAACTGTTGTGCCCATTTCTTTGGGCTCTGTAGGACCTCCCCTCTGAGGGCAGATGTTCTGCCCTCACATAGCTGTATTTCTTTCTGCCTGTCTGTAGTTTCCTTTCCCTAAGCTCATCAATCAATTCTTTTATCTTGGTCTGGAGTTCTGTTCTACCTGGGCGAAACTCAATACGCGAACTCTCCCTAGCCTGGGAGGGCACTGACTTTACACGCTGCCTTCTCTTACAAAATGTAGTAAGTTTGTCTTTTGTTGAAGTTTGGGTCTCTTTGGCTACTGTACTGTAAGAATCAGACGAATTTTGGTCTTCTTTGTTTATCGCATTTCTCGAATTAAAGAAAGTCTGACCCTGTTCGCTGTCCGTATTGTATGAATCAGAGGAGTCTTGATCCTCCTCGGCCATCATAGTGTAGGACTCAGTCTGAGAATCATCGCCTGTCATTTCTGAGACTGTGAGGCTAATGTAGCTGCCTGAAAGACCTTTTTTCTGTTCATTTTTCTCATTTTCCTTCAAAATGTCCCTAACCATCCCCCAAAGGCATACGGGAGATCCATCTACTTTGTTTTTTTCAAATGTCTTTCCTATCCTTTCCCAGGATTTCTTATCTATCTTCTTCAAACCCTGTACCCAAGGGCAGTACGCCTCTACCAGATCTGTTACCTCTAATAATGTAAATTGTTCTACCCTGATCCCCTTTGCTCTGAGTAGCCTGTCTACATTCTGTGTCGCTTCTCTTGAAATGTCTGCACCCATAATTCTTCACCGTTGATAAATCTCTAGGTGGACCTGAGTATCAGATCAGCACTCTCTCTTACCTAGAATTCCCCGTAGCTTTCTCACACTGATTCTTGGCCAGTACTAACCAGATTCTCTTACTGTGTGAAAAATGGCCACGTCAGTTTTCTTTCTTCCTTATTTATACAGAGCTCTGTAACCCGACGGTGTGGTCCTTCAGTTCATTTCTCTCGTGTCTAAGCCCCACATTAGGCGCCATATGTAGTTTTCCGCCAGCAGAACCTACACAATAGTGGATTGTCCTGGACCAGAGACGAACGGGACCTGTGAACAATAAGCGGGGACGGGGGAAGAGCAAAGAGGTACGTGACACCAAGTAATTGTATCAAGGTGTACTTTACTTAGGGTGCAGAGTGTTTATATAGTAAGGCAAAAAACGAAACCACAACCATCAGACTTTTAACATAAACATGAGACCTGACGAAGGGAGACTAGCAGTCTGTTTACAGCAAAAACTTTAAGTGTGAGTTCTGGCAGAACCGAGCTGATTGTTTGTCAGTCTTTGATCTCTGGCAGTCAGTGTTTCAGACCACAGGTGGACAGACATACAGTCCCGGGCCTGCCACGACATTCTTTCACTTTTGGGCCAAATAACATACTTTCGCTTACGAAAATAGGAGATGGAGACCACACATTAATGTGTCTGAATTTTTATTTAAAATATATGTGCAGATAGCTGGTATCAGTAATTTTTTGACTAAAAATAATACACTGTCAAAATGTTCCAAATCAATTTGTAGTATTTTGCATCATATATATGTATGTGTATATATATATATATATATATATACACATACATATATATGAGTAGATATATTGATAAATAGATGTAGATATAGATATGGAAATAGATATATAGATATAGATATAGGTATAAATATATGGCAGATACAAGACAAGATGTTCTTAAATAGCCCACTGTGATGAAATATCTTCCTTCATGTATAGTCAGTTACCTTAATGAAATGCAACCTGTAGAATACAGAAAAGGTAAGGACACAGATCACGTTTGTTAAAAAATACCATTTCTGTTTAAGCTAGAAAAAAAAAAGACATTCTTACTGAGCAAAAAAACCAACCACAATAAGCACTGATATGACACTTTTAGGTAGAGGTCAAAAACTGGGTTCTGTGGTTCACTTTGAGCAATGACACAAGCACAAACCAACAGCTAGTAAGGACTCAGGTCCCCCCATCACATGATCATAAAGAGAAGCATTTTTTAAAAGGTAGCCTGATCTCTAGAAATGAACACACTGTAATTTAACAATGTTAGGCTTATTACAGCTTTGTTAAAAGTCTATGCAGAATTGCTAAGCAAAGCCCAGTTATGTCCCAGTAAAGTAGTATAGAGGTGCTTTGTGTAGAGTTATTAGGTTTAATAAGTTTCTATTTACTGATTCAACTGAAATAGACTGTGTTAACAAAGATATCTTAGTAACTAAGCTAAGGGTGCATTTTTGTATGCATATAATATACAATAATTTGAACAGTTTTTGAGTGCTGAGCATTTATGTTGTTTTGCAATATTTCCTATATAGATTTTCTATGTTTATTATAGGAAAAAATACAGAGTAGCATTGTTGAAATAAGACATGCAATTTTGTTGCAATTCCATGATTTAGTTGTCTTCCAAACATAGTTTTTAAATTAATATTGTTAAAAATTAAAATGCTATACTATTTTGTGTGGTCATACATGCATCTTGGTTTTAAATATAGTTTTAAATTGATGAATATAACACAATTTTGTTTTATAGTTTAGTAGACTTCTAAATGACACTTTCTTGAATTTTTGCTTTTGTTATTTTTTTTATTCCACAACATTGTATCTGTAAGAAATGGAAAAAATGTTTATATTATACACTTACATGTGTATTTACTGCAAGTTCTAAACAATGCTGTATGTAAAACCTATTGTTTAAAACAAACTAAAATAAAATTAAGTTTATATCATAGAGTACATGCAAATATTTCTTAATTATATGTGTTGTAATTGCCTTGTTAATGAATTAAGTTCTAATAAGAAATAATGAGTTCAAACTTCCTGGTTAGTTTTGTCCAGTGTACCTTTTCTCTGGCCCTACTTATCTGTTGATATTCTCATGAACACTTTGGATATCCTCCTTCTTCCTATTTGTCTTTCTTTCTTCCAGTCCTTCTTGTGGGTCAAAGACTTCAGAGTTCCTTACATCTTTCTGATCTGTTAACAACAGTGCTATGAAGCTTAATGATGCTTATAATAACATCGATACCTGTAAAGTAAACCAAAATATCAATGATAACAATTTTTTCTAATTTTATTTATTTATTATTAGTTATTTTATTTATTTACATTTCAAATGTTGTCCTCCATTGTGGTCTTCCCTCCACAAACCCTCCATCCTATCGCTCTTCCCCTTTTCCTCTAAAAAGTTGCTCCCCCACCCACTCTCTTCTGCCTCATGCCTCTAGCATCCCCTTATGTTGTGGCATCAACCCATCACAGGACCAAAGGCTTCCCCTTCTATTGATGCCAGATAAGGCAATTCTCTGCTAAATATATGGCTGGACCCATAGACCCATCCATATATACACTTTGGTTGGTGGTTTAGTCCATAGGATCTCTAGGGGAGTTCCGGTTAGTTGATATTGTTGTTCTTCCTATGAGGTTGAAATTCCATTCAGCTCTTGCAGTCCTTTACCTAAATCTTCCTTTGCGGTCCACAGGCTCAGGCTTATAGTTGGCTGTGAGTATCTGCATCTGTATTAGTCAGGTGCTTGCAGAGTCTTTCAGAGGAAGCTATAGCAGGCTCCGATCTGCAAGCATTTCTTGGCATCAATAATGGTGGGTTTGATGTCTGCAGATGAAATGGATCCCTATGTATGTCAATCTCTAGATGGTCTTTTTTTCAGTCTCTGCTTTATTTTGTCCTTGCATTTCCTTTAGACAGGAAAAATTCTGGGTTAAAAAATTGAGATGGGTGGGTGGCCCCATGCCTCAACTGAGGGCTATGGTTATCTGCTAGAGGTGGTCTCTTTTAGGTTCTATCTCACCTTTGCTGGGTATGTCAACTAATGTCACCTCCAGTGGGTCCTGGGAACATCCTAATTCTTTGCCACTTGGGACTTTATAGCTTTTCTTTTTAAAACAGATTATGCTAATATAAAAGAAGCAGACATTTTTGCTACCTTCTTCCTTGGTCAACCTTTATATCACCAGAACTTCAGAATCATCCATGAATTGGGCATTCATCACCATTATGGTTACACTGACACGGTATTGTCAATTAAACATAGCTAAGGTTCACTTTTGTTGGCACATAATTTATGACTTTGGACAAATATAGTGAAAAGTACTCTCCTTTGCTGAATCATTCAGAGTTTTATCACTACCCTAAAAATCCTGTGCACTCTGCTCCTTCACTTCTCTCCCAGCACTAGCATTCTGCTCTTCCCACTATCTTCATAGTTTACCTTTTCCAGTATTGTATATGGTTTGAGTATATAACATTTGTGGATTGTATTCTTATGATAGTAATATGAACCTAAGATTCATTAATGTATTCTCAGAGGTTTATAGTTCATTTCTTTGTAGTGTGAAATTATACTTAATTGTGTTAATATGTCAAGTTTTATATGTACCTTGATTGCTTGACAATTTAATAAATTAGGTACTGTCTTCTATAAATACCTGCATGGACATGATTTTTTTCGGTTTCAGGAGGTAAACAGTAATGAATACATTTGTAGGGCCAAATTTTAAGTTAATATTTAGTTTTATATTAAACACTTAAACTTCCTTCTAAAGGAGCTGTATCAATTTGGATTTCCACCAATAACAAATGTGAGTTCCTCTTGGCTGACTTTTGAGAACCCTCAGACATTCTCTCTGAATCTTCACCAGATTTTTTACACTCAAATATTTTTGCCAGGGCGATTGCTTATTTTTCGTCTCTTGGCAAATTCCCACAGAGCAGAAATTTTCAGTTATTTTTTTCACATCTTGAGCCACTATTCTTACATCTAATTATTGACGAGCAAAATCATGTTTTATTTTTCTATTTTCCCAATTGTCATCCAGAAGTTCCATGGTTTGAATTTTACACTGAGTTCCATGGTCAATTTTGTGATAAGCATTTTTGAAAGATTTAGGGTATATATCTTGAATCAAACTTCCCCTTGTTATGTGGGTTCCTAATTATTACAGAAACACTGATTGAACATTTGATATCCTTTTTCCATCTCATTATTATTGAAAATTAGTCATATATTAATTGATTATGTTTGAATAAATATTTGCTAAGCTATTATAACTTTTTGTCTGTTTAGTCTCTGATATAATACAATCTTGATTAGTTTATATCTATATTCTATATTAAATTAAGGCAATATCACTTAACATTATGGTTCTTCAATGCTGTAATGACTTACCTATTACATTAACTTTAGCATCTATTTTCCAATATTCCTGAAATAACATATGGGAATGTTGGCTAGTATCATGTTGAACCTGGACATAGTTTTTGGAGAAAAGATACATGAAAAAAAATGCAGTGAATAATTCTACCCATGATCTTTTATTTAGTTTCATTCATTCAAATTTTTATTCTAAGTAAATACATAGAGTTTATAATTCATGCTCTTTTTATTATTATTTAAAAAAAGATTTGTCTATAACATGTTCTTTAAATTAAGTGTATTCATTGATTTTTAAGTATCTCTATGATCAAACTTTCTATATATATACACAAAATATATCCTCCAATACTGAAATCATATAATAATTCTTCCCCTTTTCTTTGTTCCCTAACTACCTGGCAGATAATGCCTTGAATAATGGCTCAGGGATTTAACCACACTGAGTATTTTGTGTTAAAGAAAATATGCCATCATTTTAGTGCTGTGGCTGGGTTTTAATTATTGAAAGATCCTGAAAGTTTTTCAAGTTGAGGCTTATAAGAGAACCCCTCTGCTTTATTGATGAACCATGGTATTTTATATATACTTATCACTTGCAATTTGTGGACAATAGAGATATTTTCACATTTTAGGTATTATTATGAATAGGTATAATATGAAATTTGATGACATGCAAATTTATAAAGACTACCATATTTTTTCCACAGTTCTTTACAATTTTCTGTTCCTACAAAAAGTGCACATGTATCCACATCATGGTCAATGTTTCTTACTCTCTAATATTGTTATCGTCAACACAGTTTGACTACAATGTCATTTTCAGACTGTTTGAGAAATAACTGTTTCTCCACTTTGATATATATCCTTATCATTTTGGACTGTATAATTATATTTATTATATTTATCATAATTAAAATTTTCAGTCTACATGGCCCAGAGGCCAAAGAGCTGGGAGTGAACTGTAAGCTCCCCCTTTGAGGATTAGCTTTCTTGGAACCAGAAATTACCATATAAGCTTGCAAAGGAAGGAAGTAGCCAACAGTTCTACTCTGTATGAAGACTATGAACCACAAAATCAACCAGTATGGCACAATTAGTTGAAGGGTCTAATAGTAGCCTCCAGAGCGTGGCTGTAACCAATAGCTCTCTCACATATTTAAGACCTTCTCAACAAAAGAGAAATTTTGCCTGGTACTAAAATCCCAGCTAAATGCTTAGCACTAGTGAAGTAATAGTTCTTCAAAGAGTACCTATAACTGTGACTTTATTAAATCAGTCTTAACTCTTATGACATTCTGAATATTTGTCCTCATACCCACAGAAGAGGGTAATGCAAACCATCAAAGAAACCTCTCTTTGCAACATACAAGACAATTACAAAAAAAGCACAATCAATCAAAAATGCATTATGGAGCCCAATCTAAAGAGATACATTTAATATACAACCCCAGCTTCTAAGTCAGGCAATATTGTGGAAGAAGAGGAAGAAAATAGTAAGAACAAGAAGAATAGAAATTTTGCTGTGAGATTGTATCTCCAAAAAACAGTCAGAGAAAAGTGAATTCTAAAAACCAAGACTGCCAAAGCATTAATTTAACAAGAATACAAATAAATATGTTAACACTGTAGCTGGAAGGGTTATGAAGGCCTCAACCCTAATTCAGCAAAAAAGACAACTAAGAAGTTTTAAGAGTCAGAAAAACAGTTTTTTAATGGTAGGAATACACCAACTGGCTATCCAATGCCAAATGATAGGCCCTGTAAACATATATACAAGTGCATTACACAGACTGAGCAAGTTTTACTTATCTTATTTTTTACTTGCATATTTAGTATATATACTCTTTTTCTCTCTCTTTCTGTGTGTTTGTGTGTGGGGTGTGTGTGTGTGTTAAACATGGCCATGTGTTAGAAAAAGAAAGGAAGGAAGTATACATAGAAAAATTGGAGGAAGAAAAAAGAAGGGAGTATAATTATACTAAAATCTCAAAATAATTAAAATAAAACTTTAGTGAATAAGTACTATAATCTTGGTTGTTGGGACTGAAATTATGGATGTTTTTATCCTGCCCTTTTATTTTGCTCTTTCCTCTCATTGAATTGCTGCAGAAATACTTCAAGAACCTCAATAATTTGACTAAATTGAAGCTCAAAGCAAAGTGCTGAGAAGCCACCAGGGTCCATGCTACTGTCCACAGTCCTGTTCCACTGTGTTTTAGAGAATTCCAGCTGAATCAATCCAGATCTGTATAACTGGGAGTCATAATGTGACAGGAGGCTCTGAAAGATCCCCAGCTGAGTTGTTTCATAACTTGTGTGTTTGAAAGCTTCTGCTGATTTTTCTACATATAGAGAATCATTTTGCCTTATTTGCCACTCCAGTTTGCATGATTTCAACAATCCACTCAAAGGAAATTTCAAGTACTCAGCTCTTTTCAGACACAATGATATCTGCTCTGCACTGAAGGGACACTGCCATCAAAAGTTTTTTCTAGACAAGTTTGTTCTTCAAGACAGAAATGTACACCAGTCAGCACTGAGGTCTCTGGGCCAATTTGAAGAGATACACAGTACAAGTCTGGAGCAAGTCTCTGTACACAGTTCATAGGCACAATATAACCTCGTTGAAGCACCTGTGTTCTCTCCAAGGGAGTGAATATCTCCAGTTTTTGAGTTCTGGATGTTTCTACTTTCTCTCAAACAGCAACTAGAGTTACTGGTTTCCCATTAATCCTCTAGGGCATGTTAATCAAATAAGAAGATAACAGGGCTTTATTCACATGAATACTGTTAGGGCATTGTAGTCTCAGTATCATGAAACAAAATGGGGCATCATCATTTTATGAAATTATATACATATATGTATAATAAATATATATACTTATATATCATTATATTTATATAGACTTCCAAATATATACACATATATATGTTTATATACATAAAATATATAAATTTGCACTTCTAGGTCTAAATGAGGTAATGAGGTATTTATATTATACTTCCCACCAACCAAGGCTTATAAACCATCATGGGAGAGTAGAAAGAAAGAATGTAAGGGCAGGACAAATGGAGAAGCATGCTAGGAAATGATGGCTTCATGACATGACATATGCAATACAGTCATGAACTAAACAAGATTATACTAGGTCAGGCCAGACACAATTAGAGCAAAAATGGGCCAGATCATCTCCATACCCCACCTTTTACTAGGGACCTATCTTTACTTGCTAGTTTTTGCAGCCGGGGGTCTACTGAATAGATTCCAGTACTCCAGTGAAACAAACCACAATCATACACAAATGGGCAGCCCTAACTGGGTTATAAAACTGAGTTATAACTAACTGAGTTATAAAACAGGCATGAAGTTGGGCTGGAAAACAACTTGGTAGATGGGTTAGTGTTTTCAGGGTATAATTGGGGCAGATGTGATTATACTTCAAGGGACATGTTTATAAAATTCTCAAGAATATAGGAAAGATTCAATGAATAAATTTATTTTAAATAAAATGTATAGCTATAAGGCTGTATCTGCTTATTTTCTAATGTCCTCTTTATAATTTTTAGCACATCATGTGTTCCTCTACTGTCAATTTAGCAGATGACTGCATTTCAGCTTAGATTAACTTTTCTAAAGAAATAATCACATATGCACTTATGATCTATTGGAATGAGATTTTCCTGAAGTCAACATACCTGTATCAATAATCCTACAGATTATTTTATCATGGCTTTAGCCTTGAGCAATCGTCAAGATATATATTTTACAAGAGATCTGGTGACAAGCTCTACTGCTTTCCTGGTACATGGGAACCAATAGATTCAGTACTCAGAACTGAAAAGTAAAGGTAAAATAATAAAATATTCATGCCAGATGATATTATCTAAAACCTATTGACATTTCATTCTTTGTTATAAAACAGCTCTTTAATGTCCCACTAGTATGCCTGCCACAGGTATTGCTTTATGACTTTCTTTGTTCTTTGATTATAAAAATTTAGTTAAATTCTTTTATGATGGGTTATGTCATTGAATATAAACCAAAACCTTGATCTGAGTCGTAGTATCTCACATTTGCTTTAGAATAATCAATTCCTTTATTTATTCTAAAGTGAAATTTTATCTTGGATGTCCGGTAATATAACATGTGATTAATAGAAGATAAATATATAATATGAATTAAAAACCCAGTTTGGTGGTAATGGTTAGTGAACAGTAAAATTTCAAACTCAAATTCTTTTATAAATTGATATTGATAATGGGTGAAATGATTATCTTTGGAGAATCTGAAATACATATGTTTTTTTAGTTACCAAAATATTTGGTGACATACATATTTGTGTGTGTGTACACATGTACATGCAAATGTAAATGAATATGTTGTCTGTGCATGTAAAAGCCAGAAGTTAGAGTTGGGTGTCTTCTTCAATGATAGGCCAACTTATTTTTTGAGACAAAAATCCCTTCTCTTATCCTGAAGATCTTATCCTTATCGCTCAACCTCTTAAAATATATTTTGAAGGCAAATGTTAGAAAATGAGTAGGGATTTTAAGAAAACTGTCAGGACTAGGATGTATGACTCTGTTGGTAAAGACAAACATGACAATAAGAATTCAATTTCTTGGAACTATAAAGTAGAAGAAAAGAGCCAACTCTTGCAAGCTGTCCTCTGAACTCCACACATACACCATTATATAATACACACACACACACACACACACACATACACACGCACAC
>NW_022196905.1:16036731-16056360 GCF_008632895.1 Mastomys coucha
ACGATTAAAATAAAAAGTGTGTCTTGATTTTATTTTTCTTGTTTTGTTTTGTTTTGTTAGCTGTATACTTAAATTAATGTGCTTATATTTTTGCATTATATATAGTGTAAGGATGTTGTCCAATTGATTTTTCTAATCAAGATTTGGCTAGTCCCTGTTTTTACAATATCAAACTGTATAAAAGGGATATTCCTGACTGTAGAATTCATATTTCATCCCAGATATAGATAAGATGATTCCTTGGGTATCTAATAAGAGCCTTGCAATAGTATTGATCATGGTTTACGTTGATATGACTAAATATTTGACAGAAACAATATATCTGCTTTAATTCAGAGTTTCAGGGATTTCAACCTATAGTCATTTGACATTATGTTTCTCAACTCATTCTAAGGCAAAGACCATGGAAGAGCACAAGATGGAGGGCTTTCATCACCTTCAACAAAAAACAGTGAAAGGAGGAAGGCAGGAAGAACTTTGAACAAGAAACAGTTTCAATATTTATAGTGATCTACTTATACATAGTACTGATTTCACTGCAGTGTTACCAGATGCAAAGCAAGCATTGAACAAGAAGGCTTTTGGTGGAATTTCACAAGTAAATCATAAGCAATTGCATGCTGCTTGACTGGATCAGATGTCAAAATAATTAAAATGGTTTATGAAGTCAGATGCCAACCTGTTTTGTAACATCTTGCAGTTTTCCAAGTGCTTCACCACTCCTTCAGCACAGTTCCTGTCTACTTCGTAGGGTACAGTCAATGATTACTTTGCCTTAGTATTTTCACAATGGTTGGTGTTTCTACTAATGTATTTTAGTACATGTAATTCAGATCGGCTTACTCACTGTCTTCAACATTCTATTCATCTCTCTAGTCTGTATGCATATCCAATTTCTTCATTTAAAAACGCTTCCTCTCATCTATTTCACTTAGGTAATTTTTGTTTCAGTGGTGTTTGTATTTTTCAAATATAGACAACTTTTCTTTTTTTATATCCACTCTTCATCTCCCCCTACTAAAGTGTACAACTAGAACAGATCTTATTTTGCATCACAAGCTACAAGAATTATAGTTAAACATGCAATAGGCATTCAGCAAACAGCTTTTTTTTATAAACATACTTTTTGCTGCAGTAGTCATGATCAATGTGGGTAGAATATAAATGGTAAAAAATTCAAGCTTAGTGAACTCACAATTTATTTTCCATAAAGTTTTAATAGACTTGCATGTGTTTACAGATATTTAAAGTATCATCTGCATATGGTGGGAATTAAAGGATATATATGAGCCTGTATCAAAGAATGACCAAATGAAACAAAGATGACTTCTCTTTTGAGAACTCTAAGAATATCGACTGATGACAGAAACCACAGGTATTCTTAAGCCTGGTAGCTGTCAATCATGCAGTTTTCAATGCAATTTTTTTCCAAAAAAAAATAATAGTGGAAAAAAAGAATGGTAGCTATAATATTCATTTTTTTTGAGCAGTAATTTACTGCTATCAGCTAGACTTGAATCTAGGAATAAAAACTATCTTTAGCCAAAAAAATGTCACAGAAAATGCAAAAGAATAATGGAATTATATGTGAATAAGGCATTTCCTCTCAAATAGCTTCTGCTAAAAGTACCTAGCATTAAAAACGTGCTAGTCTTTACATTGTGGCTTCTATTTTTTCATGTTCTGGGAGGACAGGATTTATGGTTCTGGTCTAGATAGTATAATAATTGCCAGGGATCCTCTTTCTAGTTCTACAGCCTCTAGTTGTTCCTTCATGAGAATTATAATGGATTCTGCCAGTCACTGAGAAGATACCTTTTCAGAACTATGACTTAACACATTTATACTTTGCCACAGTGCTAGCATTTATTTAATAGCAATAAATTAACAGATTTTACAGCTTTGTTGGCAGGACTATGCCCACTAGTCCCACTTTTTTTTTAAGTTGGCTGAGACGAACAAGGGCTTTGTTGTTGTTATTGTTGTTGTTGCATCTTAGGTCACACCTGATGCATCATAGTATACGTATAAATGTGGACTACAATATGTCTACCAAGGATTAAAGAGGTCCAAGCTAAGTTAAACAATTTCCAAGATACCTTACTGAGAAGTAGAAACAGAGGCTTGCTGAGAAAAACAAAACAAAACAAAACAAAACAACTTGTGTGGCATGGGTAAAGAACACTGATGGATGTTCTTACATCATGGCTATAGCATCAAGCGATAAGGGCACAAGTTTGGTATTCCTGAATTAATCTGAACTATATGCAAGGTCAGAAACTGGACTATTGAGATCATAGAGGTCATGGGTGCTAAGGGTAAGGTTGAATGCAGACTCGGGAACAGGAGGGCAGATGAGTGCCATTTCAAATATGCCACTTTAACTGGCCATGCCGAAGTCCTAGGGACTGCTAGGAGTTCCTTGTCTGGATGATTCTTGATCAACACACTAGCTGGTCAGAGGTTTTTGAAACCTTTCCCTCACTGTTGCTGCGGTGGGTGGACTCTTTATGGGATCCAGGCAAAGTAATGGGACATTGTAGTATATCTAGTGAGCTCTTAGGTTTTATTTTCCTAATAAGATTTGAATGTACTCATGTGTTCATGTGGCCATTCGATAATAGAATAGTACCCTAACTGTTTTCAGGAAGAGGGTTCTCTCAATATGTGCCCTGTGTGTTGAGTTGCACAGATATTGAATAAAGATGCCCAGTCTGTTGCCATATAACAGTAGGTCTCTAAAAGGAGAGGACTCCTTTAACAAATTTCAGTCTTGAAAAATATTTACATTATAATTCCTACCAGTAGCAGAATTACAGCTATAAAGTAGAAAAAATGATAATTTTGTAGTAGTCACCATAACCTAAATGGCATTAAAAAGTCACAGCATTAGGAAGTTTAAGAACCACTACTGTATACCTAACCTCTGTATTTACACAGATTGTAGTCCACTTACCAAGTCATAAAACATATAGCATGACATATACATGAATATGTGTTATATATCTATATGAATCTGAGTAATCTCACTCAAGATGCCTTTCTAGCTCTATCCATTTCTTTCTTTCTTAATTAAACACTTAAAAATATTTGCTAGTATAACTATATCATATATTCCTTATCTATTCATCTATTGACAGACATATAGAACTCCTGGCTAGTATCAATAGAAATTAACATGGTTGTACTAGTGTTTCAGTAGTAGGATATAGAGTCCTTTAGCTATGTACCTAACAGTAGCATAACTGAACAATTAGATAAATTGATTCCCATCTCCCATACGGATTAATATATTGATTTACACAGTGTCTGTAAAAGTTTGCACTTCTCTCAGCAAGTGATGAGTAGTCCCTTATTCTATACCTTTTATAGCCTGTCATCTTTTTTTTTTGATATAACTTAGTCATTCTGATAGGTATAAGATAAGAATTGCATTTCCATGACGAATAAGTATGATGGGCATTTCTTTAAGAGCTTCTCAGCCATTCATATTTCTAGAATTTTGTTTATATCTGTACTTAATTTTTAACTGCATTGTTTGCTTGCTTGAAGTCTGGTTTTGTTGATTTCTTCACATATTTTATATATTAGCTCTGTATCAGATATGTAGTAGCTAAAAGACTTTCCCCATTCTCTATCCAGCCACTTTTTCTGAATGTTGGTGTCTTTTGGCATACAGAAGCTTTTCAGTTTCTTGAATCCCATTTATTAATTGTTTTTCCCCATACCTATGCTATTTGTCTTTTTTCAAAAAACCTTTTCTTGTGTCTCTGAATATAGGAATAATCTCCAATTTTCTTCTGTTCGATTCAGAGTATTTGTTTTCATTTAGAGGGCTTTGATCTGTCTGGAGTTAAGCTTTGCTCAGTGTTATAGGTATGGATTTTTTTATTAGGTATTTTCTTTATTTACATGTCATATGATTTTTCTTTTCCCAGTTTCCCCTCCCAGGAACAAACAAACAAAAACAACAAGAACAAACCCATTGCCTCCCCCCTTCCCATGCTTGCCACCCCACCCTCTCCCACTTATTGGCCCTGGCATTTCCCTAGACTGGGGTACAGAACCTTCACAGGACCAAGGACCTCTCCTCCAATTGATGATTGATTTTGCAGTCTACTATACACATGCTGCCAGAACAATCAGTCCTACCATGTATACTCCTTGGTTGGTGGTTGAGTCCCTAGGAGCTCTGAGGGTACTAGTTAGTTCATATTGTTGTTCCTCCTAGGGGGCTGCTGCCATTCAGTTTGTTCATAACCAATTGTTTAAGAAGCTGAGGTTTTGGTTTAGCTGCTTGGTTGATTTTGGGGTTTCCCAGTGTCTATTTCTAGTTTCTTAATCACAAATCAGGTGTCTAGAGGTGTATGGATATAGTCTGGATCTTCCATTTGATTCTATTGATAAATGTGTGTTTTATGACAAAAAGCCTCTTTTATTACTATTGTTCCATATGATAATTTGAGGTTTGGGGTGATGACAACTCCCGTAGACATTTTATTATTCAGGATTCTATTAGCCATTCTGGTTTTTTCTTCAGGGTTTTTTTTTTTTTTTTGAGGGGCGTTGGTTTGTTTGTTTTTGTGCCTCCATATGAAGCTGAAAATTGTCCTCTCAAAATCGTTCAGAATTATATTGGAATTTCAATGGGTATAACATTGAATTTGTAAATAGATTTGATAGAATGCCCATTTTTATTATATTAATCTTATTTACTTATGAGTATGGGAGGTAGTCTCATCATCTCACATCTTCTATTTCTGGTTTACAATGTCTTAAAGATTTTTGTTTGTTTTGTTTTAATTGTTATACAAATCTTTCCCTTGCTTGGAGTTATCACAGAATTTTTGGAAGCTATTATAAACATTATTGTTTCTGAGATTTCTTTCTCATTTCATTTTACATTTGTGTAGAGGAAATATATATGTTAATAATTTTTGTATCCTGCTGTTTTGCTGGAAGTATTTATTTGCTCCAGGTATTTCTTCCTATGAATTTTAGGGTCACTTATGCATACAATTGTAACCTCTGGAAATAAAAGTATATTAACTTCTTCCTTTCTTGTTCCTAGTTTCTTGATCTGCTTCAACTATCCTATTGCTTTAGCTAAGAATTGTAGCTAAATGATCAATAGTTATGGAGAGAGTAGTAAACTTTATCTTGGTCCTGATTATAAGGAAAATGCTTTAAGTTTCTATTTACATTTATATTTGCTCTGCACTTGCTGTATATAGGCATTATTATGTTGCAATATGTATCTTGAATCCTTAATCTTTATTGAGCATTCAGCATGAAGAGGTGTTGGATTTTGTCAAAGGCTTTCTCTGTATCTAATGAGATGATCATGTGGTTTGCAGTTTTTATACTTAATTTTGATTATAAGGTGGATTACATTTATTGATTTATGTATGTTGAAACACCTTTGCATCTTTGGGATAAAGCCTACTTGATTATGTGGATGACCTTATGATAAGTTCAGGAATTCAGTTTGTAAGTGTTTTTTGAGAATATTTGCATTTCTATTCATAAAGGAAGTTGGTCTATAATCTTTTTCCTTTGTTGAGTCTTTATGTCGTTTGAGTATTAGAATAATGGTGGCCCTAAACACCATGTAAGAAACATGGATGAACAGATATGTGTGCTTCCATAATGTCAGAATTTTTAAAATAACAATAAATTCACAAGGTGTTCTGGTTTATAAAGTAGGAATTTGCCAATTAATCACACTTTCTTTGATATTCTGGTGGAAGCTAATGGAATTTATTTTATTTCAACCTTAATTACTAATATTAAGTCTTATTAAACATTGCACAATAAAAAGTAAATATCTATGCTTATTTGTATATATGCTACTCAAAGAAAAGTTAAATAGTTTATAGCAGAATTAAAGAGGTTTATTATGAAGAGACTGAAAGAAAAGTATCTAGGTTGATATGACAATGGACCCAAACCATTTCAGGGAAGGAGTTGACAGTAAGTATTGAGAATGAAGCTACTGCAAAGTGAATGTGTAAAACTGTGTCAGCAAGAATGATAAGTTCAGGTCCAAACAAGTGAGTAGATGGATAGGTAGATGGCTGCCAACTAAGTTGCTTTCACAGTGGGGGCTGACCTGAGTTTAAACCTAGGGACAGTTGAGAGTTCTCTGATAACCTATCCTTGAATCACTCATGAAGTAAGAGAAACAGATCTGTAATAAGGCTATGCCTTCAGAGTACTGAGTGCCTAACACTCGTGGAAGTCAGGATAAAGTGTTATACGCTTTCCTTTGTTTAGAATAACCAATAAACTCATGGAGCAAGTTCTCTATTGCAATTTTAATATACTCATGTACTCATAAAATAGCTACACACTATAAATGTGTGCACCCTATTAATTTGTAGGGTACCACCTTTCTTCTCCAAGAAACAAGTCAGTGATCTGTCTGTTCAACAAATGGTGGAGTTTGTGGTTATACATTTGTCCTCAAACTCAAAATAGAGTCAAAAGCTGTGTGAAAAAAAAATTGAATCCTTCAGGGCTAAAAACTGCTGTTTTACATAACATAGAATAATTTTACTTAGGTGTAGAGTTATCTCAAAAACCCATCCTTATATAGAGAATTCATTTTTTCATCTAAGCTGAGTACTTCCTGATCAATTTGCTTGATTTGTATTTTTATTTTACTATGTAAAAGTTATCAATGAATGGGGTATATTTTCTTTTCTTTTTCTTGAGACTGATTTTTTTTTTTGGCTAGTTAGTTGTATGTTCGTTTGTTTGTTTTTCTCCAAAATTACTCATAATCTATTCTGGCTTCAAACTCACAATGTGTCTAAGGATGACCGTAAAATCCAAGTCCTTCTGGCTCAACCTTACAAGTGCTAGGATTCCAAATGTGTACAAATATGACTAACAGGAAATGCATTTTAAAGTATTTCTTTAGCAGAAAGAACCTAGATATATATTATATCATATCAGACAAAAAGTTAACATTTATAAACAGCATGTTGTCATAGAACAAGTAGCACTGGATTTCAAAGATCCTTGGCATAGAATACCCTTTCCCACACCTGTATCTAACTGATAATTCAGCCTTGCATGTTCCATGATTAGCTTCCTGATGATTTTACCCATCCTTGTACATACTAATAAACATTCATTTGACTTTTGTATGGTAATTAGGAGAAGAGTCTCTATTAAACTGTCTCTTGTAGGGATCTGAGACAAGTGGAGGGCATCCCTTATTAGAGCACTTTAGTTGAGCATGCTGATGCACGCTAGAATCACCTTTACTCTGGAGTACAGCAAGCTGTTACACCTTTTGTTTTTAGTGTCTAACTAGTCTCACCCGCTTCACAGTTGCCTTCATGGTCAATCAAATTGAAAGCTATTCCTCTACTCCTATGAATGAAATTTTGAGAAAATAATGATTTTCTTCATTTAACCACATTCTGAGCCCTGTTTCTAGATTCTCTCAAGACAGAGGATTGTTTAAAAGATAAATGTGACCCCAACATTTCCAAATGATTCACCCAGCTGAAAGCAACATCTTCCAAACAGATGAAGAGCTGATGTGTGGCACTTTCAAGCACTATGTAAGAGAGTTTTATTTCCCTAATTGTATAAGAATCCCTTCAGTATATAAACCAGCTGAATTTATTTTGGGAGTAGAAGTTATTAAAGATCCAGCATTTGATGACTTCAAGAAACATAACATAAAATGTCAATGGTTTCTCTCAGATAAGGATTATAATCTGGCTTACATGGAGAATTTCAAATGCTTTTTAAATAACACTTCATAGCAAGGCCCATACAAGCAGATCCTGGCAAACATGGTGAGGCCACACTTTTTTCTTACCTATTCTGAAGAATGCAAGGAATATTCTTCTGAAAGCAACCATTGAAATGAGATTTCTAGAATAAGCATAATTTCACTGTTCAAAAGTATGCTCCTGGAAGGCTTATCTTAGACAAAGAGCACTCCCTGCAGCTGGCAGAATGCCTCAGAGCACAAGGCAGCCTCCTCCCTGGGAAGTACCTTCTATAGTGACAGATTTGTGCTGGATTTTTACAAATAGGAATTTTCTGAGGGGAGAAGCAAGATGCCTGAAGAATTCCCTTTGTGCTTATTTACTGATCTCTCTAGTTTATCTTCTCTCTGGGATTTTAGGAAAACCCTTTGGTTCTCTTGCTTGCTTTCCTTTGTTGCTATGAAAGTAAGTGAGTGGTGAGTTTGAAAGTAAAGATCGAATAGACATACAAAGAGGAGCACTGATTTAAGCAAGACATTTCTTAAGACTTGAAAAAAAATGACTAATCAAGTTAAAGTTAAAAAAAAAGAGAGATGTATAAGTACCCAGTACTTCTGACTCTCCAACACAAATGTCTCATCAGTTAAGCAAAAAACAAAAAAACAAAAAAAAAATATTTGCTGTTCCAGGGCAGGATTACAAGTGACCCTTGTAAATTTCATCATCCTACAGAACATGCACATATGTTAACTCTTGCCTTCAAACTAAGAATTCAGAGCCTACAGAATCACAGAGACCAAAAACAGATCCACCTGCATTGATAGTATTTAGCAATGTTAGACTTAGCAGTAAAATGTAAAACTAAAATTTGATATGGACTTTGCTTGTTCATATGTCCATCTAATATGTCATGAAATCAGTTGTCAGATGAAAAATTCTTATGCATGTATGACAACTGTATAGATTTCAGGGAAAATATGAAAAATAAAAGTTGACAAAAGCACAATGTACAGGTCTTTGCAAACATATGATTGGAGGTTTTGAAAAATGTGCAGAAAACATCATTTTCCTGCAAACATAATGTCCAATTGAACAGCATTTATAGCTGTCTCCTGAGAGGCTCTGCCAGTGCCCAACTAATACAGAAGTAGAGGCTCACAACCATTCATTGGACTGAACACAGGATCCCCAATGAAGGAGTTAGAGAAAGGACACAAAGAGCTGAAGGGTTTGCAGCCCCATTAGGACAAACAACATTATGAACTAACTAGTACCCTCAGAGCTCCCAGAGAGTAAATGACCAACCAAAGATTACACATGGTAGGACTCGACTCCAGCAGCATATGTATAGCAGAGGATGGTTTAGTGGGTCATCAGTGGAAGGAGAGGCTCTTGGTCCTGTGAAGGTTCTATGCCCCAGTGTAGGGCCAGAAAGTGGGAGAGGGTGGGTTTGTGAGCAGGGGGATGGGGGAGGGAACAGGGTTTGTTTTCTATTTTTCTTTCAGAGGGGAAACTGGGAAAGGAGATATCATTTGAAATGTAAATAAAGAAAATATCTAATAAAAAAATTAAAAAAAAAAAGATTCAGACCATTGCCAAGTTTAGTAAAGTAGTTCTGTAAGGCTAGCTACAGAGGAAGGTGAGGCAGGATGACCTCATGGTCAAGTCCAGCCTGGTCTACAGAAGGAGTTCTAAGCTAGCTCAAACAACATATGTATAAGCAAACAAATAAATGCCCAATTGAAATAGACCGAAGACTAAAGAAGTAACTAATGGAGCTCCTACCTTTCATACTAAGTAAGTAAGTAAATAACCAAACAAAGGATAAATAAAAGAAAGATTAGTGTCCATAATCCTTTTAAACAGGTCTACTGGAAAGAGTCTATGCCACTTTGCCCTCTGCATTAGGAATGTCCATATACACTTTGAAGTCCAGCAACCACAGTCTCCTAAGATATGGGAAATGTTGGTGCCTTCACTGTTAACTTCCCAGCCTCAAAATCTGTGCAAAAAACTCTAAAACATCATGAAATTCTCTTCATTATAAATTATTCCTTTACAACATTTGTTGTAAAGTACCACATTACAAAAAATACATTATTTAATTTTTTTAATGATTTAAAAAATACATTAGTACCACAATACAAAAAATAATTTTCAAGTAAATAATAAAAATAAACATGGCTACTGCTAATCTTGCTTTTCACTGCAATAGTTCTGAGAAGACAAAACCTATTGAAGGGTTGCTTTCATCAAATAGAACAATAGGCTATGTATGAGGATATTTGGGTTAGAGCTAATCGATGTAGGAGGATCTACACTATGGGAAATACCATCACTAGGTAAATTGGCCTGGGCTCTATAGGAGAGGCAGCTGATTTTCAACCTGGTAGTAAACTAGTAAACAGTGCTCTTCCGTGGTCTATTCTTCAGGTGATGAGTGAACTCCTGCCCTTTTATTCCTCATGTTATTCTATAAGCTCAAATAAATCCTGTTTTGTTTGTTTGTTTGTTTTTTGGTTTTTGGTTTTTCGAGACAGGGTTTCTCTGTGTAGCTCTGTCTGTCCTGGAACTCACTCTGTAGACCAGGTTGGTCTCGAACTCAGAAATCCACCTGCCTCTGCCTCTCAAGTGCTGGGATTAAAGGCGTGTGCCACCACCGCCTGTCTTAATAAATCCTGATTTTAAACTGTTTCACTTGGTCATGATACTCATTACAGAAACAGAAAATTAAAAATAGAACTAACATTTTAATTAATTTCTTTTAGGAGAAATTTTTGAGAAAATTTTAGGAAAATTTTTGAGAAATTTTTAGGAAAATTTTAGGAGAAATTTTTTTTGAGGTGGCTATAAAGAAAGATGTTATAAGTCAAAGAAAATGTCTTTCTATACTTTTGAGAGTATAAAAATTTCCTAAGCTAGTTGCCTATTATGAAGGACGCACTAAGATCACACACAAACCAGGAATCTGAGGATATCAGCAGTGATCTCTATATGACAGTCTTTTTCAGGTGTTAAATAACTCTACCTGTCCATACTCGTGGAATATGTAAGTTTTTAAAATGTGATTCAAAACATAGAACCTAAGGAACATAAGAAGTTTAGCCTCAGTCTCCTACTGAGCTGGTCAAAGTCCTCCCTGTGTACTCAGTTAGGCAAAACCGTACTGGACTTGCCAAGGCCAAGTGTCAAAAAATATTTTAAAATACTTTCAAAATTAGTGGAAACAGAAAAGGAAATTTTCAAACAAAAATTAAAGTGCATAAAAGGAGTAACAACTCTGATCACAAACAGAAAAGCATATAAATAAGAACAAGAAATTGACTGTACAGGTCAAACTGTCAGGTATGTACTATTTTTCCTTTTTTCTTCCTATCTTTTAATATTATAAACTGTGTTTAAATGTTGGACAACAAAATAAAAATGTTAGCTCTATTTAGATATATAAGAAATATGCATACTACTTATGTATAAATCTAGTAGCTTAGAGCAATTAATTGGAAGGCCAAGCAATTGTGAATACTTTAAGTATTTCAAGAGAAACATTATGTAAGAAAAAATAATGCAAAATAGACTTTCTAGCAATTTGATAAAATTACAATCTCATGTTTTCCTGAATAAAACAAATAAAGTTAACAAAGCAGTTACCAAGAGTTGTGGGAAATTTTCTCTCATGTGATTCCAAAACTAGCTTATAAGTAAGGCATTTATGATTTAAAAGCTATATTATAAAGGACTCCAACAAATCAGTAAAATTTTTAAGGAGAAATGAAAAACAAAAACAGAAACAAAATTTTAGTTAACACTATTAGGTCATTCCAACATCTATTACTATGCTGCCTTGTTTGTCAAAACTACATATGACTATTATTTGTCAATATGCAATAAGTATTACCAAAGGAAATAAAGAAGATATTTTATATGACATATCAATTCAAAAACTTGTTTCTGCTGGTTTTCTTAACCTTCTCCCATCTTATGGGAAAGGCAAGAATCTCATAATAGTAGAAAAATTAATTTTAATACACATTAAAATCAATAAAGAGAATATCAGAGTGAAAAAAATGTATGGCTTTAGAGGGCTATAGACTTGAAGGACGCCATTTCCTGATTCAAATACCTCTTTCAGCACTTATAATTTCTGTTAACCTAATATTATCAAGCTATAATGGTGGCAATAAAGATTAGTGAAAAGAAAAGTCCGTAAGATACCTGACAGAAACTGTATGACAACTGTTAAGCTTTCTTTTATTCCCCCTTAGAGTTTATTAAACATTTTTATGATGTTTAAGTAATAATTTTCATCATGACAATACTGCAATATTTCTAGCAATAAGACTTTAATGTTGTTCTATAATTTTATCTATAATCATAGGCTAGGGGACTTTCTGAAATATTCAAAAATGTGTCATAAGTAGTGAAATTAAAATTAAAGTACCTTAGACTTCCATAAGCATATCCCATGTCTTCCATGATGAAGATTACATACATCAATGTCTGGACTCCTATAATGAAACCAGGGAATGGTGTTCATTGTGGTTAACATATTTCTATATAAGGATTAAAAATCACTTAAGAAAAATTGAATCTGTTATTTCATTATAAATAGAAGGAAAAAGACCAGATTTTACTCTACTTAAATAAAAGCTATTATTTAATTGAAAGTTATATTAACATATGGTTCACTAAATAATTCCATCTTGAAAGCTAATTTAGTGTGCCTTATTTAGAACAGGGTTTACTTAGTAATGTATCAAAAATGGCACCAAAGAGGTACATATTAATAACAAATGTTTTTGGCTTATAAAATCTAATCAGAACAATTGTTTTTAAAATGATAGAAGACTCAGTATTAGAGCATTGAAAACTATCAACTAGAAGCCAGGCATATACACCATCAGTACCAACACAGAGGAAGTGGAGGTGGGACGTTTGCAAACCTGAGAGGCTGGATCTATTAGGTACTTGTTGTCCTACAATACCATTGTCAAAAGCCAGGAAGGAAACTTTATTTTGGCTTACCGTTCTAGAGAGAAAGTGCATAATGTAAGGAGAGGCTGTATGTAGTCTGATCAGGAAACAGAAATCTCAACTGTAAATACAAAGCAGAAATTGAGCTAGAAGTGGGTCAAAGCTACACAATTTCAGATCCCAGTTTCAGTGATGCATTTATTGTAGCAAGCCTGCATCTCTGAAGGCTCCATGAGATGTCAACACCAACACAGCACTGTCAACAAAAAAGCAGTTGTTCATACTTGATTCTAAAGAAAGCATTTTTTTATTAGATGTTTTCTTTATTTACAATATCTCCTTTCCCAGATTTCCCTCCCAAAATGAAACAAAACAAAACAAAACAAAAATAAATAAAACATAAAAAATAAAACAAAAACAAAAACGAAAATGAAAAAAGTAAATAAAATAAAATAAAACAAAAACTAAAACAAACCCCTGTTCCATTCCCCTTCCCCTGCTCACCACTCCATCCCCTCCTGCTTACAGGCTCTGGCATTCCCCTACCCTGAGGCATAGAACTTTCACAGGGCCAAAGGCCTTTCCTCCCATTGATGACAGACTTGGCCATCCTCTGCTATACATAAGCTGCTGGAGCCATGTGTAATCTTTGGTTGGTAGCTTAGTCCCTGGGAGCTCTGAGGGTACTAGTTAGTTCATATTATTGTTCTTAAACTGTCCCACAGTTTCACGAATTTTAGGTTCTCTCCATTCGAAGGGAAAAAAGGACCTGAAAAACAGTTGGAGAACAAAAGAACGAGAAGCCAAGTTGAATCCCAGTCAAGGCTTCTTACTTTACTTTTGGGGTTCAGCATTTATATGTACACAAGAAACTGAAACTGGATCTCTAGTTTACAATGACATTTGCACAACACAAACATTGTGGGAGGAGTCAGAAAGGAGTCAGGAAGGAGTCATGAGGGAGTCACTAGGGAGTCACATGCGAAGGTCTCCAGCAGCTCACATGTCTGTGAATGTCCTCATGCAGTAGGCATTGTCTCAGGCCTAGTTGTATCTCAGTGTGAACTTCTCAGGCAACTTCTTTCAGAGATAAGCTGATAGTCTGCACAAGGTCTTTTGTCCTAATTCTCCAAGTGACCACCTTGGGCAGAAATCTCCAAAGTCCAGAGGCTGAACTGGGTCTGGGAGGCAACATTGTTCCTCCTAAGGGGCTGCAAACCCTTCAGCTCCTTGGGTCCTTTCTCTAGCTCCTTCACTGGGGATCCTGTACTCAGTCCAACAGATGACCGTGAGCCTCTACTTCTGTATTAGTTTTGTACTGTCAGAGCCTCTCAGGAGACAGCTCTATCAGGCTCCTGTCAGCCAGCACTTGCTGCCATCCACAATAGTGTCTAAATTTGATTACTGAATATGGGAAGGATTCCCAGGTGGAACAGTTTCTGAATTATCTTTCCTTTAGTCTCTGCTCCATAGTTAGTCTCTCTAACTCCTTCCATGGGTATTTTGTTCTGCCTTTTAAGAAGGAACAAAGTATCCACATTTTAGTCTTCCTTCTTGTTGAGTTTCTTGTGGTTTCTGGTTTGTACTTTGTGTATTCTGACCTTCTGGGCTAAAATCCACTTATCAGAGAATGCATACACATGTGTGTTCTTTTGTGATTGGGTTACCTCACTCAGGATTATATTCTCCAGATATCCATCCATTTCCCCAAGAATTTCATAAATTCATTATTTTTAATACCTAAATAGTACTCCATTGTGTAGATGTACCACATTTTCTGTATGCATTCCTCTGTTGAGGGACATCTGGGTTGTTTCCAGTTTCTGGCCATTATAAATAAGGCTGCTTTGAACATAGTGGAACATGAGTCCTTATTACAGAAAACATTTCTTATTCACACCACCACTCCTGATAATCGATATAAAGTCCAAGTTGGCCTCAAAGATGTAATAGTCTTACTACACCAACTTCCTGAATGGTGGGATTACAGGAATCTGCTACAATGTCTAGCTGTTAATCACATGTTATTGTTTATATGTAACATTTCTATGTACAATCAAAATACTACTTAAAAATTCTGTTGAGGTATATTTAAAATAGCTATTGTAAGAAAAATGCAATTTGTGAATGTTTTTACTGGAATAAAGTAATATCAAGAAATGTAGGCACCTAGCATCCTCTATGGGTTCTTTGAGTTGTGTGACTAAATAGTAAGAGTAATGTAAATAAAATACTGCAAAAATTATCAAAGTCAATATAAATCTACAGGGAAAAATTTTCTTGTAAATGCAATTTTATAACATGACTATAAATAAAATTTTAAATTAAAAATAAAAAATAGGATTAAAACCTCTAACAAATTTAAGCACACATATATACACAATGAAGCACAAATGTCAAAAATGAATAATTAAGGAAATAATATGGTGACAGGCCTGGGATGGGTTGAAGGAGGATAGAGAGTTGAATGTAGTTAAAGGCTAATGGTCTCCAGATGTAGTTTTAAAGACTGATGATCGAGGGCTTTTAAACTCTCTAACTATATTGAATGCTGCTGCTGCTGGCTTCTAAACAAAAACAAAAACAGAAACAACATACTCTACTATGTTCATAACAGCCTTATTTATAATAGCCAGAAGCTGGAAAGAACCCAGATGTCCTTCAACAGAGGAATGGATACAGAAAATGTGGTACTTTTACACAATGGAGTACTATTCAGCTATTAAAAACAATGACTTCATGAAATTCACAAGCAAATATATGGAATTTGAAAATATTATCCTGAGTGAGGTAACCCAATAACAAAAGAACACACATGGTATGTACTCACTGGTAAGTGGATATTAACCCAGAAGTTAGGAATACCCAAGATACAATTCACAGACCACATGAAGCTCAAGAAGAAGGAAGACCACAGTGTGGATACTTTGGTCCTTCTTAGAAGGAGTATCAAAATAACCATGGGAGGAGATACAGAAGCAAAATGTGGAGCAGAAACTGAAGGAAAGGCAATCCAGTGACTGTCTCACCTGGGGATTCGTCCCATATACAGTCAGCAAACCCAGACACTATTGTGGATGCCAACAGTGCCCGCTGACAGGAGCCTGATATGACTGTCTCCTGAGAGGCTCTCCCAGTGCCTGACAAATACAGAAGTGGATGCTCAGCCATCCATTGAACTGAGCACAGGGTTCCCAATGGAGGAGTTAGAGAAAGGACCCAAGGAGCTGAAGGGGTTTGCAGCCCCATAGGAGGAACAACAATATGAACTAACCGTTACACCCAGATCTAAATCTCCAACCAAAGAGAACACATGGAGGGACTCAAGGCTCCAGCCACAAATGTAGCAGAAGATGGCATCGCGGTACATCAATGAGAGGAAAGGCCCTTGGTCCTGCAAAGGCTCAATGCCCCAGTGTAGGGGAATGGCAGGACAAGGAAGCAGGAGTGTGTGGGTTAGTGAGCAGGGAGAGGGGTGATGGAATAGAGGGGTTTTTGGAGGGGAAATGGAGAAGGGGGATAACATTTGAAATGTAAATAAAGAAAATACCTAATAGTAATAAAACAAAAACAAACAAACAAAAAACCCTTTCTTGTTTTTTCTGTGGTTAAAACCTGCTGTCTTGTGTGATTAATAATAGTAATTAGTAATACTTTATTTAATCCCCTGATGTTAGTCTACAGGTGTTAAAGTATTAATTCCTAAGACTTGACACTGGCAGAAAGAAAGAATTTTACACAACCAAACACGCATAAACACACATATTTTCACACATCCGTACTTAATGATTGCTCCCAACAATCCATCTAATCAACTTAAATACTTAACACAGACACACCTATGCTTGCTTATATATGTATATGGAACAAAATCCCAAGTGCTAGAGCAGAAAACAAAACAAAACAAAACAAAACAAAACATTCATTCTGGATGAAAAATGAGCTCCTGGCAGATAAAATCTTTTAGGTCCAGACCCCATATTTAGAGAACCTGACCTAAGTTTGAACTCAGGTAAACTAATAGGTCAGTACCTAACATTGGTTTCCAATTTACACCCTCACAAGACCTATGTCTCACATTATTCCCCGATTAAGACCTTTGTCTAACTCCAATTTCCAGGCTATTTCCCCAACAAATCTTGACACCTAGGTAATAAGCCCACCCCTGCCTCAAAACTCCCTGTGCAGAGGGAAGCAGTAGTTAAGCTTATGGTCTGACTTCCAGCACCAGCCAATTATGCTAAAGGCCATAGTAGCACTCCAACTAGATGCTTGCCAGGCTAGAAACACTTACCCAGGGCCACCACTTGCTGCTTTCTATAAAACCTTGCCTTGATAGATGTTAGGGACTCTGGTCCATTAAAACTATTTTGTATGTCAGTGGTGGACTGAGCCTAAGCTAACTTGAATAAAGGTCCTGGTGTGATTGCTTCCGATTGGCTCCTGTCTGGTCTTTTGCAGTTCACTAATATTTTGGCACAAAACGGTTCAATAGCTAGGAAGTTCTCCATGGCTATCACCACTAAAAATCTTGAGGGTCTTAATACCAGCAAATCTACTCTTGGTTCATCTATATGTGTGTGTTTGTAGTGCTATGATGTACTTCCTGCTTCCTGTCTGTCCGTATGCTAAATCTGTCTGTGTGGTCTCCACAGTTAGCATGTCAGCACAGCTCACTGGGTGGCGTACTTCAGTTTGGACCCACATACTGCAGTTTGGACACGCACAGTGCCTTGGTCTGCATCAGATGTGTGTGTCTGCGTAATCCTTCCAGGTTTGAGCCGTGATGTGGTGACTTTGGTTTTCATTGTTCACATGCGAAGTTTGCCTGGTGTGATTTTCAAGGTGGCTTGTGTTGTGGCCATGGTAACCTTTCCTGAAGGTTGACAGAATTGGAAGAATTGGAACATAGATTCAACATACTCATCTTGATTTGCAGATTCATTTTCAGTTGAGGAAAAGCCAGACCGGCAGCAAAATAAAAAATGGAAGTTTATCAGACATCCTTCCAGTTCTCTCAAGCCCTTGATAAAGTGTGATACTGATGATGAACTACATGTTCACTACATGGACTGCAGAACCCAAGCTCTGTGGAAACCACAAGGACGGAGTGCTGACAGCCCTGAAACCCCCTAAAACAAGGGCTTCAGGAAGTCCCATTATTGGGTCTTCTGGTTACCAGAGAAAGGGGGAATGAAAGACCACATCTTTTAAGTTGAGAGGAGTGGAATGGGAGCCTTTGAGCAGAATAAGTGATTTCATTCTACCAGGAGCAAGGTGAGATAACACAAGAGCTTGGCATAACAATTTTTTTTAGCTTCCTTTCTCTTGCCAGAGGATACTCTATAAGAAAAACAATTAAGAAAGGAGAGGGTTTATTGGGAGTATACTTAAATGTCACTGTCTACCAGTAAGGAAAATGAGAGCAAGAATTCAAGAAAGAACTCAAAACAGAAACCACTGAACAAGGCCTCTTTGCTGAATCACTGACAGACCCATGGTTAGCTAGATTTTTTTATATATCCAGAATAACCTGCCTAGGGAGTGGAACTTCTCACAATGGATTGGATCATTCTGTATCAATTAATGATCAAGGCAATGCTCACAGACTTGCTCAGATGCCAATCTGATCTGCAAAACTCTCAATTGGGATTTCCTTTACAGATGATTTTATGCTATGTCAAGTTGATTATTAAAGTTAACAAAAAGCAAACAATAAAGAGAGAATTAAGAATCTTGAATAAAAGACAGTTTAAAAGGTTAAAATCAAAGTCATCCAAAATCTCTATAGTGTTACAAGAGCATGTATCCATAAAACTGCTTATCTTTTTTGTCTGGCCTCTAAGATTTTATTCAAAAGTGTTAAATCCAGGACTCCTTTTCATATACTGTCACATCTGTTGGAATGATGATAATCACTGTATTAAGGCCTTCAAAAGTGGCTTCTAAGGATGGAGAGAGGGTGTTTATACATCATTTGACTTTTAGGTTAAAAAAATAATGGGCCTGTTTCTCTCATTTGCCACTTCCCTGTAGGTGCTGCAATGTTGAAATTGAATAAAAATCATGACATTTATATTTTGGAAACATATTTCTTATCAAGAAAAAAGATATTAGTAAAAGTTGGTTTTGAAAATAGCATGTTTCTTTCTTTTTTTTTCTTTTTTATGTTAAAGCTAGTCCTCAGGTTTAGTTGGGCTCCTTAAGACATTCGTCTTTACTAAATGTTCTATCTGTTTTGAATGAGAGATGGTTCTGTTGACCTTTGCATGGTAGCATTGGGGGATTTTCCTGCTGTGTTGATGCTTCTTTTTGAAGAAGATACACAGGTAAGTGTTTGTTCTCCATAGTCTCCTTGATCAAGAGATTATGTGATTCACCAAAGGTGGAAAACCTTTTTGAGAAAGATACTATAGTTATTCTAAATCTCAATGAAATAAATTTGTCAAAATCCCATCTTTTTAAATCCCCTTGACTACAATAATATTAGACTTTAATTATTGTTAAAGACTCAGAAAATCAAAAACAAGTATGATAATTAATAACATTTGCATAATATTTAGATAAACCTGGGCAAATTCCAAGCACTTTTAAATAAATCATGATTATATATAGGCTTTTGTTCTTTTATTATAGAACTTCTACAATCAAGAGCAGATCAAAAACTTAAGACATTGTCATTGAATAATCTTGATGTAATGCCTTGAACTTTGATCTCAAATAATCAGTATCTTATTAATTCATTTATAATATCTAAGTATCAACATTTACATGTCATATGCAGCTTATTCAGACTCTTTTGACTTGTCTAGCTATTTTAGCATTGTCTTTGTCTTTGATAATTTTGGGGAAAAATCTAGCTGTTTTAATTGTCTGTCATAGAGAACTTATTTTATTTTTTTTCTTTTTTTTTTTTTTTTTTTTT